>NW_015507330.1:46332-72116 GCF_001515645.1 Sinocyclocheilus grahami | reverse complement strand
ATAGAAAACAGCTGTTTTACATTGTAATAATATTTCAAATTTTTTAGAAAGTGATTTCATTGACATTCATGCATTTGCTGATGCTTTTAGCGAAGTGAGATTATTTGACATCATTTCAGTTCATACTTTCACTGCGAGTCGAACCCATGTCTTTGATTATCAGAGTTTAGACTCAATGGTGAAAGTGATTGCGATGAATAGTCCTCAGTGAAGTCAGCTGGGTGTGCTGTGTTTGTGCAGCGCTCGTGTCAGGACGGAGGCCGTCGGCTCCTGCAGAAAGCTGAGTGGCAGAAGCTGCTGGAATTCGTTCAGGCCGCATGCCGCTACGCCAGTGAGCTCCAGCAGTGGGAGACCAGCACCCATAATGCACTGCGAGAGCACTGCTACGACACGCTAGCGGCGCTCTGTACTGCGGCACTGCAGAAACACGGACCCGCCGCGCGCAGGGCCCGAGAACTGCTGCGCAGGTGAGCAAACACGCACCTAACACGCCGGATTCTGCTGTCACACTTCACAAATCTGCTTTTTACAACAAATCAGCTAAAGAAATATGAAGAAAACACCTTTTGTGTGTTTGTTTGTAGGGATGCATGATTTGGTTCAAAATGTAATTTCTTGTATTAATTCATTTGAGGTTCAATTTAAAAATGTATAGGAGTTGTAATGTGATGTAAATTCATTTGGTGTACTTTAAAACATAAGGCACAAGAATGCGTCACTTTAACGGAAATGACGTGCTTGTTAGTCGCCCTGATGGACTGATGATGAGCGGACGCATCACAAGGCTCTGCTAAGTTAAATACGTTTAAGTTTAAAATCAGTGCTGTCGCAAGCCAAAAGGACAGTAAAGAAGATTTTCATAAACTCAAAGACCTCTATTCATGACAAGCAGCCAATGAGTTCTCACGGCATTGTGGCGTTAAGACGTCAAAGGCACGAAAGACATAAAGAAGACGACCCTAAGAATAAAACGCCCGTTCTAAAGAACCAACCTGTGTCTGTTGTCGTGAAGAGAGCTACACCTTTAATATAATAAAATTTAAATCCTTTAATATTCTTTTATGTGAGTTTGTGAAAATATATCAGAGCTTCATTTATTTTTAGAAAGTCTGAAACTTTGTTTCTCTGTCAAAATATTTATTATCTTAATGTATTTGTCTGTCTTTATCTTCTACCTGTTTGTTTCAATTTTTGCTCCTTGTTTTTAATAGTAACACGCTTCACTATGAAACACACAGAACATATTTATTCATGAAAAATCGCAGCCTTTGTAATTTCATAATCGCACTAAACCAGATCGCAGTTTGCAGCCCTGAGCTTTCACTCTTTCTGATTCTTCTTGTGACTGATGATGAGCGGACGCATCACAAGGCTCTGCTAAGTTAAATACGTTTAAATTTAAAATCAGTGCTGTCGCAAGCCAAAAGGACAGTAAAGAAGATTTTCATAAACTCAAAGACCTCTATTCATGACAAGCAGCCAATGAGTTCTCACGGCATTGTGGCGTTAAGACGTCAAAGGCACGAAAGACATAAAGAAGACGACCCTAAGAATAAAACGCCCGTTCTAAAGAACCAACCTGTGTCTGTTGTCGTGAAGAGAGCTACACCTTTAATATAATAAAATTGAAATCCTTTAATATTCTTTTATGTGAGTTTGTGAAAATATATCAGAGCTTCATTTATTTTTAGAAAGTCTGAAACTTTGTTTCTCTGTCAAAATATTTATTATCTTAATGTATTTGTCTGTCTTTATCTTCTACCTGTTTGTTTCAATTTTTGCTCATTGTTTTTAATAGTAACACGCTTCACTATGAAACACACAGAACATATTTATTCATGAAAAATCGCAGCCTTTGTAATTTCATAATCGCACTAAACCAGATCGCAGTTTGCAGCCCTGAGCTTTCACTCTTTTTTTATTTGTAGGTTCAAAATCAGAAGGTAATCGTGCCGCATCACGCACACCATAAACATCATCACAACACTCAGTGAATTATTCTCTTCAGTGTGCATTTGGTTTAAAATTAAGTGTTTTATAATGGATGCTGGCTGAAGGTGATTTAGATTTTACAGTGGTCAGAGGTTTAGTGAATTATGAGAATTAAAAAGTACTTGTTTATTTAATATAGATATATATATAAAATAAAGGAGGGTGTGTGAGTTCCTGCAGGTCGAGCACTGATAACTTCATCATATGAGATGTTTTCCTGCTGTTCTCAGATCAGTCACAGGGTGGCAGTCATCACATTCACTTCTAGGACTCCAGAAAAACTGCAAATAGTCAAAAGGTTGGAATTCAATTAAATATTTTGGGGGGAAAAACAGTGCTATTTTAGTATAACAATAATGCATTTTATTTGCAATGCACTTTTCTTAAACCCAAAGCGCTACAGTAAAACTAAAACACAAAAAATACAAGAAGAAATTAAAAACAACCTTGAAAAATGTGTCTTAGCTTTTTAAAGTGATCCAGGTTTGGTGAAGTGCTGATATAGAGTCCGTGTTTGCTGTGTTTCAGACCGGATCCAGTGCCAGAGAGTCCTGTGGAAAACCCTTAGTACAGACATCCACACTCTCATGAATAAACTCATATCAATAAATCAAAAATAAATAGAAATGAATAAAACCATAACTTCCAGTCGGGCTGAGTGTGAAATATTGCTTACTGAATACTGCAAAAGTTCACAGACGCTGCTGAGAGAAACGAAAGATTGGGTCCAGCTGCTTGAATAAACTATATTTAATACAAACATACGAGAAAGAGAACAAAAACAAGAACCAGAAGCTGGGTATCGCAAGCACGATGCTGCGCTGAAACACTAACTAAACTTTACATTATTGTCTTAAAATAGGCTTCTTTTTCTGCCGAGATGTTTTGCTTTTAAACATTATTTTAGTTTTCCCCCAGGTTTAATATCAGGTTTAATTCAGTGTGTTGCTTGCCATTTCTTAAACGTTTGTGATATTTATCAGCAATTTCTGATTAAAAGTTGTTTCTATACTACATTTATTTCAGTGTAGGAAGGACAATGAAGAACAATAAAACACATTCATTCATTCATTTGTAAATTAATGAATCATACATTTAATAAAACATTTATTCAATGAATAAGTTCAATAAATAAAAATAATTTTTATGAGGTCAATTCATTGTCATCAAGTCAAGTTACATAACTTTCTATAGCACTTCATACAATATAGATTGTTTCAAAGCAGCTTCACAGTAATAAACAGGAAAATATCATGTTGCAAACGTCATCAGCCATGAAACTAGTTCAATTTAAGAACTGCAGGAGATAAGGGTGTCATTATTCAGGCCAGGTTCATCGAGCGTCTCGCAGCTGCTGGTTTGTGCTCTCAGACGCATGCGGATCCGAAAGAAAAGGGCAAAAGGGCAAAGGTCACAGAACTGATGAGGGCTAGAGGTTTCACAACACTTTCAGCTGCAGTGGCACAAGTTACATCACATCCAGAGGAAACGTGTGTGTGTGTGTGTGTGTGAGAGAGTGTGTGTGAGAGTGTGTGTGTGTGTGAGAGTGTGTGAGTGTGTGTGTGTGAGAGAGTGTGTGTGTGAGAGAGTGTGTGTGTGAGTGTGTGTGTGTTCGGCCACCTGGAGGACAAACACATCTCAGGGTGACAGGTCTGTCCGAGCGGAAAACTCAAACACACAATAACCTTGTAAAGCAGAAAAGGATTTCAAACTTGTAATTAATAAGTTCACGCATCTTTAACTCTCTCTTTATTCATGAGCATCTGCCTCCTCTGACCCTCAGAGCCGATGGAGTTATTGCATAGTAAACAGCTGCAATCAGACCTTTGCTCATTTCTCAGACTGTGGAGGAAGTAGAAATACATCTGAAGAAAGTGAACGCCGGACGTCCTGTTGACTTTCTCCGTCTGAAGATGATGAGAAACTCTCGCCGCTGCCAAAGAACAAAACGGCCCACAAAGTTAGGATGCGGTACTGAGCTGAACTTATGGACGGACAGCCAGACGAACCGCTGATCGTCAGTAATAACACTCACGGTGATATTTGTTTACACACATATGCACACTCTCACACTCACACACACACACACACACACATGCACGCACACACACACACACTCACACACACACACATGCACTCACACACACACACTCACTCACACTAACGCACTCACACTCACTCACTCACTCACACTCACACACTCACTCACTAGCAGCCTACGTTTAATGCAAATGTGGATGGAATAGCCTTCTAGAGGTTATAATGTATTATAATGGTCTCAATATATATATAGAGAGAGAGAGAGAGAGAGAGAGAGTGAGTAACTGGAACATAGTATAATATATTCTATATATTCATTGTAAAATTATATAGACGACAAATAAAGTTTTGTTTTGTTTTCAAATGTGGCATATATTTGAATGCATTTCTTCGATTGAATTATTCATTGGCACATAATATATTTATGTAAATATATTTTGGAACTTATTTTAGCATATGTTTTGTATATTTTGAAATATATTTAAAATAAACGTTTGAAAATATATTTTTTTTATGCTGTATGTGACACAATAAATCAATAACCACTGACTGTAGCATCATCACCACTGGACTTCTCAGAATTTTATCATAAAATTATTAAATTATTATTTTTTTTTTTTACCACAACAAGAATAGCTTGTACAGTGAGAGAATTGCAAGATTTACTCTTCATTACTTTAGTCTGTATCCATTAGTCTGCATTTACATTGCTTTCAAATGTAGTCCATCCAATAAAAGTTTGGGCGTAATTGTTTTTCTCTCATTAAAGCAAAGGTATGTTTTAAATAAATGCACATAACTTGGAGACAAAGTTTTGATAACAGAATTGAAAGATCTAGCGGCAGAGGAAGACCATACAAAATCATAAAGTCATTCTTCATTCATTTTTAAATAAACCCAAAACAAAATGATACCTCTGTCATACCACTTGCCAATAAAAAGAGATTTTCCACAGATTAAAATATTTGAATTACTCCAAAGAATTTCTTTGTGGGGAGAAAAGTTGTGCACGTAACACAGTTTCCAAGCAAGTAAAGCTTGTTGGTGAAAATGAGAGAAATCAGTCGTTTAGAAGAGATAGAACTGCATTTGAAAAGACAATCCAGCTTTAGTACCAAATTGAATTATTACTACAAAGAAGTCATTCTAAATGAACTAACTAATTCTTTGAAATCCAAAACCCACAGGAAGATCCCACTCATTTAACCGCCTTGTTTATAAATCACTGGATATAATCATCTGCTGAATGAAGACAGGCTTTTACGATCTCTTATCTCTGCGCACAGTGAAGCTCAACAGAACTTGTTCGGATAAACTGTGGATGATTTATCATTGATTTGGCACAAAATACATGCAGTGACTCCAGATTCTCATGCTTTTAGCAGCGCATCCATAAGAGCAGAAATGATTTATTTTCATCATGTGATTTTTCAGTGTTACTGCAGTCAGTGTCAGTTTGCAAATTCATTTAGTTTTCACACAACAAATATTGAAATGCTTTATCTGGATTTTCCAGTAGGGTGTAGTTTTTAAATTGATTAGGGATTACGGAAATACATTTTGGTTTTTGCTCATTTCATTTCATAAGCTTTGAAATTTCAACGTGAAACATCTTTGAGCTTGTGTCATTAGTGTTAATTACATTCATAACGAATGCTTAATTTCTGCTGGCACCTGATGGTTGCTGTCCTAGAAACACTAATAATCGATATTTTTTGTTATAGTGTTGCCAAATCATGTCCAAAAATACGTTTTTTTTTTTTGAGGAGACTTTAATATTTGATCTACTCTAAATAAAACCATAAGTTACATTTGACATAATATTGTGTGTGTGTGTGTGTGTGTGTGCATGAGTGTGTGAGTGTGTGTGTTTGTGTGAGACTGAGTGTGTGTGAGAGTGTGTGTGTGTGTGTGTGTGTGAGTGAGTGTGTGTGTGTGTGTGAGTGTGTGTGAGTGCGTGTGTTTGTGTGAGGGTGAGTGTGTGTGAGAGTGTGTGTGTGTGTGTGTGTGTGAGTGCGTGTGTGTGAGAGTGTGTGTGTGTGTGTGTGTGTGAGAGAGAATATACTTCAGTTCATCTTTAGTTGGACTTCAGCACTACTTCCACACAATTAAAGAGCATTAAGTACAGAATTAGTTGTTTCAAATCTAGCAGGCTTTAAGTATATGGGTTTAGTGTACTAATATAAACATTTTAGTGTATTTTTTTCACTATAAGGTACAGATGAAGACATATGTAGTTTGTGTTTTCTGATTAGAGATGGGCGTTTCACAGCTGAGTGAAACACGGAGCACAAACGAATGGTTTCTTCAGTCAAGTTCAGGTGAGATCTGAGCAGATGTCGCTGTATGAAGCTCGTCTCGCAGTCAGACGTGATTCTGAATATGTGTGTGAGAGTGTGTGTGTGTGTGTGTGTGTGAGTGCGTGTGTGTGAGAGTGTGTGTGTGTGTGTGTGTGTGAGAGAGAATATACTTCAGTTCATCTTTAGTTGGACTTCAGCACTACTTCCACACAATTAAAGAGCATTAAGTACAGAATTAGTTGTTTCAAATCTAGCAGGCTTTAAGTATATGGGTTTAGTGTACTAATATAAACATTTTAGTGTATTTTTTTCACTATAAGGTACAGATGAAGACATATGTAGTTTGTGTTTTCTGATTAGAGATGGGCGTTTCACAGCTGAGTGAAACACGGAGCACAAACGAATGGTTTCTTCAGTCAAGTTCAGGTGAGATCTGAGCAGATGTTGCTGTATGAAGCTCGTCTCGCAGTCAGACGTGATTCTGAATATGGAAATACCTTCAAATCAATTATGAATCATTTCTTTTGCATTTCATGAAGTGCTTCACTTGTGTCTTTGGAGCACATGCAGTGATGTGAAGATGGAAATGTGTGTGTTCTTAGAGTGTGTGTGTGTGTGTGTGTGTGAGTGCGTGTGTGTGAGAGTGTGTGTGTGTGTGTGTGTGTGAGTGCGTGTGTGTGAGAGTGTGTGTGTGTGTGTGTGTGTGAGAGAGAATATACTTCAGTTCATCTTTAGTTGGACTTCAGCACTACTTCCACACAATTAAAGAGCATTAAGTACAGAATTAGTTGTTTCAAATCTAGCAGGCTTTAAGTATATGGGTTTAGTGTACTAATATAAACATTTTAGTGTATTTTTTTCACTATAAGGTACAGATGAAGACATATGTAGTTTGTGTTTTCTGATTAGAGATGGGCGTTTCACAGCTGAGTGAAACACGGAGCACAAACGAATGGTTTCTTCAGTCAAGTTCAGGTGAGATCTGAGCAGATGTTGCTGTATGAAGCTCGTCTCGCAGTCAGACGTGATTCTGAATATGGAAATACCTTCAAATCAATTATGAATCATTTCTTTTGCATTTCATGAAGTGCTTCACTTGTGTCTTTGGAGCACATGCAGTGATGTGAAGATGGAAATGTGTGTGTTCTTAAATCAAGATGCATTTACTAGATAATGACATAAGATATTTAGCCTGGTTTCCTGAGGGGGAAAAAATCTGAATTAAGTTAATTTTGCTTAAAGCAAGTAAAATTATGCCAGTGTGGGAAGAAAATAATCTTGTTTTAAGACCCCACTGGCAGATAATTTGACTTTACATCTTATATCATTTTGCTTATCTAGTAAATGCATCTTGATTTAAGAATTTTTAGATATTTTGTCTAGAAACAAGAAAATTTTATTTCTGAATGTTCTCCTAATGCTCAAAACATCCAGTTTTTAAATGGTTTGTGTGAACAAGGGAAAGTTACATTGTATCATTTTTCAAACATTATAAAAATGTTACTTTTGAATGTTCTCTGAATGTTCTGAAACAAGTAGCAACATTTAAAAAAAAAACATTAGATGAACGTCCAACTTCGATGTTTTCCAAAATCAAATACGCCATGAACGGTGTATAACAATGTTTTTGTGCTAATGTTTTGAGAACATTATTAAAGACAGGATAACTTTGGACAAATGTAATGGAAGAGCGTTTGTTCCTAGCTTTGAGAGAACCTTTGTAGAACGTTAAGCAAAGCTCAGAAGGTTTCCGGCTGTCGTGTTATTAATGATGATTTTATCTGCCTGTGTGATTCTGCAGCAGATCATCCGCTGGTTTTGACCGGTTAACCCGTGACTGCGTCATTCACATTCAGATGTGAGACAACCGAGAGGTTGATGGGATCAGACGGTTATGAAGTTATTCATCATTATAGTGTTATCATTACTCCAGTCTAGTACGGTAAAACTACAGCTTTAATCACAATACTCCCATGACTTCATGACTTACTTCATGAGACGAGACGAGGAGAAGAAACTGCTCAAACGTCACCGGATCAGAGAGACTTTACTACACTTTTACTATATCTGTGCTGTAAAATTACACAGCGTTCTGCAGAATGAAAAGACTGGCTCACTCTGAATTGAACTGAGTGTGAATCACAGGAAAACAATCATCTTTAAAGTTATCCAAATGAAGTTCTTAGCAATGCATATTACTAATCAAACATTAAGTTTTGATATATTTACGGTAGGAGATTTACTAAATATCTTCATGGAACATGATCTTTACTTAATATCCTAATGATTTTTGGCATAAAAGAGAAATGTATAATTGTGACCCATACAATGTATTGTTGGCTATTGCTACAAATATCCCCCAGCGACTCAACACTGCTGCAGCAGGGTCACTAATTCAATTTAAAGCTATTAAAGCTATTATCCCAACCTCTATTCAAATTCAGGAATTAAACTATTACATTAAACAAATTGTGAATGATGCACAACATGCCTTTGATGTTTTTATTGAGCATCATGTGATTTCCCAAAACTCCCCTCATCATCCACTAGATGACAGTGATTCCTGCTCAACACTGTCTTATCTCCCTGTTCAACAGAGAGAGTGTGTGTCAGTATGAGCATGTTATCAGTGCTCTTCTCTTGACTCATAAACACACGAGTTTGTAGGATATTTACTTCATCTGCTCAGGTGAGATGCCAGCAGTTTGAACCATTTCAGCGGCGCACAAAATTACAGTTTAAAATCAGTATATGATCATAGTTCACTCACATTCGCTGAAAATATCAGTACATTAGTTATTCCGATTCAACACACTATTATTAAGCAGCAGTGAGGACTAAAGCGGTTTAACCCTTTATCAGAAACCAGCTCTCTCACATCAGCCCTGATCCTAAACCAGCTTTCTTATATGACATAGTTTTATTATATAGTTGAGCAGCGCAGGAGTTTCCGTCTGAACTGAGATTTGTTCTCAAACTGATAACAGCTCATCTAGTGTCATAATTACACAGAAACACAGCACTTTCAGCTGCAAACCCAATGGACCCATAATACTCCACTGATAAACCATCTCTCTCTCACACACACACACACACACACACACACACACACACAGACGTCTTGTGGTTTTGTTGTGCTCAGATTATTCCACATATCCCAGAACTGATTATGGTTTATTGAATGTTCTATTTCTTGTAAACTTTTGGTCAGATGGTGCTGCTTTTTTGCTCTAATTGTGTCTTTGTATTGTTTTAGATTTGAACAGTATTCAGTTCTTATGTTGGTGTTGTATGCTTCTTTATGTTTCAGATTTGATAATTTTCTAAGTTGTTTTCTTAATGTTTTGCAGTCTGAGTCAAACCATTTTTCATCTTTTGGTGTTTTTTTGTGTGAATTTTTTGCCTTTCTTTTTCAATTCACTTATATTTGCTGCTTTTTTAAATATGTAATTGATTTCATTTGTAGCCAAATTAATACCATCTTTAGTTGTTTCAGATGTCTTATTCATAAATATAGAGATTAGATTCTTCAGTTCTTCAGAATTCAGGGCTTGAATAAATTTTTCTGCACTGTCTGCAGTCCATTTGTATCTCTGCTGGACCTGATACATTTTGCAGGTTTCCAGCTTGTTTTGTTCTGCTGTGTGATTTGTTTTAATATAAATGTTAGTTTGGTTATGGTCAGAAAGTGGAGTTTGCTGTTTGACAGTGAATGCACTGAAGGAGGACGGGTCCATGTCAGTGATGGCATAGTCAACTACACTAGCTCCAAGACCTGAACAACACGTGAACCTCCCTAAAGAGTCCCCTCTGCCATTAAGTATGTACAGGCCTAGAGCTCGGCAGAGCTGCACTAACTCTGAACCATTTTTATTTACAGTTTGGTCAAGATTATCCATAAGATTTTTAAAGATAAACCTCTCTCTCTCTCTCAGTCTCTCTCTGTGTGTCTCTCTCTCTCTCTCTCTCTCTCAGTCTCTCTCTGTGTCTCTCGCCCCTCTGGCCTTCAGTAGCATCTGTAAGTCCATATGTCAAATGCCTGTGAGCTGCTGATAATCATCTATTTATTTATTGTGATCATGAATTAAACATCCATCAGTGTGTTTTTCTCTCATCATTGAAGCCTGATTTATGATAATTCTTCAGTCTGATCTGACATTCACACACTCCATCAGTGACAGAATACTGTACAAAATTATATGATCCATAAATCATAGCAACAAATTATGATTCGTCGCGTCCAGTGACCCAGAAAACATTCCTTCATTGACATTAAATACTGTAACATTTGTTCAAATCATCAGGTCTTTAACAATGTTCTCCAAACATCAGCACAAAGGCATTTATACTGTACATCATTCATGGAGAGTTTTTCTGAAGCATTTTGCTGAATGTTTTTTTTAATGTTACATTGTGTTACTTTCAGAGAACATTCAACAGTAGCTATGCGTCCATCACCTATTTTTATGAAAACGTATGCGCTTAACTAAGTAGGATAAATGTCTTATCTGGTTGGAAAACATGCGCATATATTACGATGGAAACACTTTTACAGAATAAATTCCCTAAAATGCTCGAGCAAAGTCTCGTCACAGTGCTTCGTTATAATGAACTCCCAGAACTGCAGACTCTGAAAACTAGATAACATGACTGCATTTCGTCTGCGCGCTCTGAAGCTCGTAATTTATTGTATTCAGAAATTATTATATACTGAGCCTTTGTCACGAATTCAGTCCATGGACTTCCGTTTATTCACCACCAGATGTCACCCTTTCCATTACATTGACTCTCGCACTACACAAACTGTTGCATAGCACCCTGGACTACATTTCCCATCATTCTTTGCACAATTTGCACACTGCCCTGATTGCACTCATTGCACACAGCTGTTTCTAATCACCTCACTCACTATATTACACCCACTCTAACCACCTTTCTCGGTTGAGTATTGTTTAGCCTGTACCCCTTTCCGAGTCTCCGTGTTTTCCTTGTTTTGCCTTGCCTGTTTCTGCGGTTTCTGATCTTTGCCTGTTTTCTTGGATTTCTCCCTCTCGTCTCGCCCCTTTGATTCTGTCTGCTGATTGGTGACCTTCACTAGCCCTAGGACTATTCTTGTGTTTTGCCCGCCATATACCTGTTTGCCATTGTTTTGACCCTGCCTGTGTACTACGTCTCTTTAATAAAGCCTGCAGATGGATCCACACGTCTCGCGTCTCGTCAGCCCCGTTACAGCCTTCTCCTGCTGCAGCAAATGTAACTGTTCTCGGTGATATTTAGTGCAAGTTAATCAGGAGGTGATGATTTTGTTCTCTTCAATGCACTGGATGGAGGCGCATAAGTTTAATTCATAACTTTGGATGGAAACATAGCTAGTAACATTCCCATAATGTGTGCACTGCAAAAAATGATTTTCTTCCTTAGTGTTTTTGTCTTGTTTTCTGAAAATATTATTCAGATTGTTAGTTTTTGCTTAAAACAAGTAAAATATCTGCTAATAGGGGAAGAAAAATCATCTTAATTCAAAGGCTAAACCAGGTTATTTTTCTTGCTCCATTGGCAGATATTTCACTTGTTAAGCAAAAACAAACTAAATTCGGGTAATTTTTTCAGAAAACCAGACAAAATATCTTGTCATTTTACTTGTAAATGCATCTTAATTCTAAAATTTGTAGATATTTTTACTAGAAAATTATTTTTTTGCAGTGTGCTAACATCTAACGTTCTCTCAGCGTTTGTTCATAATATTAATAGAACGTTGATCTGATCTTTATTTATATTGTTTTTAATAATATTCATAAAACATTGTTTATACATCATTTGTGTAAAGTTGTAAAATGTTTCATTTGGATGTTTGTCTACTGTTTATTTCTACTTTCAGAACATTTAGAGAACGTTAAAATGATTGCTTGTGAAGTGCTGAAATGGAACTTTCCCCTTATGTTTTTTTTGTGCTAATTTTAATCTTTTTGAAATATCAGAAACAATCAGAACTTGTGTTTTATAGCCAGGAATATTTATAGTTCATTACAGTTGAACTGAAACTAAAACATTTTTGTTACTCTAACATTAATGGAAATAAAATTTAAAAAATAAATAAAACTTTTTAAATAACAATTAAAATCTCTATGAAGTGTAGAACAAAATTACTAAAACTTTAAGTAAATAAAAATGGAAATGGAAAAAATAGAAATAAAAACTTATTCAAAATATTATAAACTATAATATTACTAAAAAAATCTATGTTTATAAGTTAATGGGAAAATGATCAAAGTGTTCTTATATGATTGTTCGCTGGGATGACGTGAAAGGTCAGGGATAGAGCTCCAGCTAATAAATATTTACATTTTTATTTATTTATATATTGATTAACTAAAAATGATATATTTTACATTTTGGTACATTTTGGTGTGTAATTTCTCAGCCGGAATCGATGTGTGATTAATTTGTGATTCATTAGGTTAATTAAATGAGCACTGCATGTAAATGATAATAGCTAGATTAAAGAGTTGAATGGCTTGGCAGCTCTAGTTTGAAAGCTTATATGTTGCTGTGTTGTCCGGGTCATGCAGTGAGAAGGGTTTCTCCAGCAGGGAATCTAGCTCTGCTCCATCATTCCTGCTGACAGTCCAGCGCTAGACGCCCATCTGAGGCTGATTAACACAGCGGAGGAGGAAGAGCAATGGCTGCGGCTCACGTGATGAATTCAGACGCTGTGATGGAAATCAGGTTAAACGTGCTCTTGACCTACTGCTCTCAATGCTCTCTATATCGGGATCCAGCTGTAGACCGGTCATTAGCGTCTGTTCTGTGGGATTGCAGGAGAAGCAGAGTCAGCTGGCTGTTTAACCGACTCTGGTTAAAGGAACACTCCACTATTTCTGAAAATAGGCTAATTTTCCAGCTCCGCTGGAGTTAAACGGTTGAGTTTCACCGTTTTCGAATCCATTCAGCCGATCTCCGGGTCTGGCGGTAACACTGTTAGCTGTAGCTTAGCATAGATCATTGAATCTGATTAGACCGTTAGCATCTCACTCAAAAATGACCAAAGAGTTTCTATATTTTTCCTATTTAAAACTTGACTCTTCTGTAGCTACATCGTGTACTAAGACCGACGGAAAATGAAGAGTTGTGATTTTCTCGGCCGATATGGCTAGGAGCTATTCTCTCATTCCGGCGTAATAATCAAGAAGCTTTGCTGCCGTACCGTGTGTGCAGCAGGTGCAGTGATATTACACTGCGCTTGGAAATAGACTAACTTCCGTCAACATAACCAACGTGACCAGCTGCTTGCACAGGGAGCGTGCTGGGGACTACGTAATATCATTGCGCCTGAAAATAGAATGTTTAGATTATCAGCATCGGCCAATACGTTTTTTTTTTTCAGTTTGGCTGATATTTGGCATTTTTTTGATTATCGGCATCAGCTCATTTCTTTTTTGGCCGACATTTGCTGTTTTTTTATTATTGGCATTGGTTAATTTTTTTTTCTTTGGCTGATATTCAAAATATTTTAACTATCGGCATCGACAACAAATTTTTTTTTTTCAGTTTGGCTGATAGTTGGCATTCTTTTAAATGATTGGCAATCAGCTAATAGTTTTTCTGTTTAGCCGATATTTGGCATTTTTAAATTATCGCATTGGCCAGTAATGTTTCCAGTTTGGCCGATGTGTGGGAGAAGGACTGTTATTTTGACGGCACTGAGAGCGCCAGCAGCTTCCATTCGGTCGTCATTATGCCTTGAAACTGTGAGGCACTTCTTGAGAGAATAGGCTTGTTTGAGATGCGCCTTGTTCTTCATAGTTCTTACACTTTTGATGAAATATTGTCCGAAACCAGAGTTTTAATTAATCAAATATTAAATTATGGCATACTGTATCAAAAGCTTTTCTAAAATCCAGAAAAAGTATTAAAGGGTCTCCATTTAATAAATGACTATACTGCACTAAATCAATAACTAAACGGATATTAGAGGAAATGTGTTGACCTTACATGTGAATCCACATTGAGTTTAATCAATTATCTCATTTAATGCATTTTTCATACGTTTTGCAAAAATTGATGCCATTATTTTATAATCATTATTTAGTAATGAGATAGGTCGCCAATTTTCTAATAAAAGGATATCTTTTTGACGTTTAGGGATCAAGGGGATAACACCTTGTTTAAGTGATGTAAGGGTTCTTTGTTGATGGCCTCTTCATATACCGCTAACAGGAATTTAGATATATTATTTATAAAAACATTATAAAATTCTGATGTAAGCCCATCATTTCCAGGGGATTTGTTGTTTTAAGAGCTTTTATACAGAATTCAATTTCATTTAGAGAAAGGTCTTGAGAACACTCCGTTTTACTTTCTAAAGGCAACGTTTTTGGACGTTTTATTGTTTTAAAAAGAATTACGTTGTCTTGATCCTCTCCTAAAGAATAAATATCTGCGTAATATTTAGAAACAAATTCAGAAATCATGCCTAGGTCCTCAGTATCAGTGCTGTTAATTTTTAATTTTCTAATCAAGTTTATTTCTGCATTCCTCTTCTCAAGACTAAAAAAGTATAAAAAGGCAGAACAGACTTAACATTGTAACTCTTGAAACATGTAGTCATGTTTAAAGCTATTGATTCTAAAACGTATTTATACTGCATATTGTCTATATGTTTATATTTTATATATATAAAAATGTTTTACTATGTAGTGTCCTTTAATTTGGAGGAAGAGAAACTGGGGGAGTGGCTTTATTGCATCAGACATGTGTCACTTTGCTTGAAGCTGATTGGTCAAATTTGGGTTTGAGCTCTCTAAACCAGAACATAACCTGGAGCAGGTCAGCTGTGGAGTGTAAGTTACTAAGGCAATGAATGCCGCTAAAAGCCAAGCCACTTTCATGGTACCTAAAACCCAGGATTGGTGCAAACTAAACTGAAACTTATCTGGCTAGCAGCTAATCTGGCTTCATGGTACTGGCCCCGGGTTGGCTTTATCGGGTTTTGTCAACTCAAAACTTACTCTGAAACTCTGAGTTTGTTCATCTCGCTTCGTGCTACAGACCACAAGACATCGCATCGTGAGGTAAGAGCAGCAGCAGCGGTGATATCTGTGGCTCATGATATGATTTCTGATGGTTTGTGATGCTGTTTTACAGTGTTTTTATGTGAACTGGTGGAATCGAGCTCTTCTGATGAGATGAGATGTTTTCAGCTCCTATTAGTCGACTTTTATCCATTAGAGTACGTCTGGAAAGGATTAAATGTGCAGGGTTTGATTTGTTGTGGTAGTGTACGATTGGTGACGTCATCTGAACTTGGTTTGCATTTGGGTGCATTGAAGCCACTGTCTCGTATTAAATAAATAAAAAAAAGATATTGATTTGAACTTTTATTTTTAATGACTCGTCTGTCATGCACTCATGTAAGACTAATTATACTAATGATAATATATTTTTATAACTATAAACCTATTTCTATGATTGTTAGCCTGCCCCGGTTTCTTTATATTACTGTAGCTATAATGCATTTTAACTACGTATATTTGAATGCATTTTTAGTATGTTGTACGTTGAAATTAAATTTAAAAACTGTGACCGTAATTGCATGCATTCATAAAAACTGGATGAGGGTGGAACGGGAAGTGTGTCATTTATGAGCTGAACAAGCAAGATGATGATTTTAGTGTTTATAGTTGGAGAGGCTGAAACATAACGCATACACTGCAAAAAAAGATTTTCTTCCTTTGTATCTTTACCTTGTTTTCTTAAATATCTAAAAATTCTGGAATTAAGATGCATTTACTTGACAAGTAAAGTGACTTAAAATAGTATGTCTTGTTTTCTGAAAATATTATCCAAATGTAGTTAGTTTTTGCTTAAAACAAGCAAAAATATCTGCCAATAGGGTCAGAAAAATAATCTTGTTTAGCCTTTGAATTAAGGGTTGTGACGTCAGTGCCGTGATGACCTATGTTTGTATCCTGGATAGTGATGCAGTCTAGTTTTGAAGCCTTGCTGCTGTCATGAGGCTCAGCACACGTCTGGAGCGCCTCTGATTGGCCGCTGCGCTCATGTGCTCGGCAGACTCGCTTGTGATTGGCTGCTGGTGTAAACACAACCCTAACAGATTCAACACACATCATTCATAATTCAGCATACTTTACAGGTCAAATATGAGGTACATTTATGTACCATCAACCAACCAAATCAAATCACTGATGGTTAGATTTAGAAAGACAAATGTACACAACCTTGTTTGGAATAATTACAATTTTTAATGTTTTTGTTTTCTTCTGCTCAGCAAGGCTGCATTTATTTGATTAAAATACAGTAAAAACAGTAGAATATTATTGTAATGTAAAACAGCTGTTTTCTGTGTGAATATCTGTTAAACTGTAATGTATTTCTGTGATGCGCAGCTGTATTTTCAGCATCATTCCTCCGGTCTTCAGTGTCACATGATCTTCAGAAATCATTCTGAGAGCCATAGTTTTAAATTTTAATCATATTTTACAATATTAATTTTTTTTATGTATTTTGTCAGCTGTGTGTTATTGCTGGGACAATTAATAAATCCATCAAAGGAAACTGTAGGATGACCACGGCACTCTTGCAGATTAAAAAGCCTTTATAGATAATAATAAATCCATATTTAATTTGATAATAGGAAAATAATATTCAGTTTATGATTTGATTGTTAAAAATCCTCTTTATGAAGGATTTATTATTTTAAAAAACATGGAAATTAGTAGAAATAAGTTAACACAAACTCTTGTTTGCATAAGATAAACAGTAAAATTATTATTTGTTCAGTTCTGAAAAATACACAGACAATTTGTAAAAGTGGTGAATATTATGTCAGTGTCTGTGTTTCCATATCATACAATATTGATATTTATCACGATAGTCATTTACCATTAATAAAGGAAATTATTTCCATTTTAACATTTGTTAAATTTGAACATTGTTTATAATTAAATTGATAATAAGATACATTTTAATTTAGGGCCTCATGAAATCAGTTGTATTTTTCACCAAATTTTGAGGATAATTTATTAGATTTTTTCTGGATTCTGTATTTTATGATTTAATAGATTTATCATCAAAAATGCTGTCTAATGTATTAATAAAACAATTTAGTCAATGTTTTTAAATGTAATCAAATATAACAATTAATTTACAATAAAACAGTGCATTTTAATTTTTTTATCAAATAAGATGCTGCACGACAGAACTGTAGGCCTATAAATTAATAGAAAAATATGAAATTCCTTTATATAATATCATTATTATTAATGCTTTAAGAAATAGTGTTCTGTGTACAGTAGCTACCACTTTTCTGTCACAATTTCTTCAAGTTAAACTGGACTTTTATGTTGGCGGTTTGTGCTGAAGGTCTGAGAGTCTCAGTGTGTGTTTGACGGTGATTTTTCTCAACATAAACGCTGTAAAGCTGCTGAAGTGACTGTGAGAGCAGCTCTGGAGATGAAGTTATGCGCTCATATGTTGAAACACTGTGAGCGTCACGCGTGTTTGAGTTTGTGTATCAGTCCAAACTACGGCTCTCATTCACACAGAACATACAGATGATTATTAGATTGCCTTTATTTCTGCTCTTACATTCATCCATATCCAGTCAAAATGTCCAGAGCTCATCATACATTTCATCAGGATCTCAGTATATCGAAACAGTTGCCTTGTCCTAATACTCACACTTGCGTGTTGGCTCGGTCACGTGTGTGAGCTGACGGAGGGTTTCTCGAGGGTCAGGGAATGGGTCGAGGCGTGTTTGGAGGGAATCTCCTGTGGTTCCTGCCCCGGAGGCTCTGGCGCCACTCCACGTCTCTATCGCCGCACACATGTCCATCTGTCAGAGACTCGCGCTCAAGATGTTCCTGAGATCCCCACGCTTCTTCATTCGCTCGGCTTGTGCTCCGGTGACTGGCAGCCGTGTGAGTTTCTCCGGGACCTCTGGCCATCTGGATGAGCGCGAGTATTCAGAGCTGTCACACACAGACACTTCTGCTGCTACATTAAAAACAATAACCAGCCATGAATATTTCATACTGCCCTTCAAACCGGATGTTTTACATGCTTTTATTGAAATCCCGTGCGTCGATCAGAGAAAGTTTGCTTTAGTCAGAGCTGTTTGGTCGGGTTTTGGCCCGTGGCAGATGTTCATCTCAGCTTTACTTCAGAGGAATGAAGCAGTCAGAGTAATGGAGGATTCTGGCATGCTTTAATATTCATAGCACTTCAGTCGTGATTAAAGATGTTTGCACTTTTGTTTAACACAGGATGAAAGTCTAGAATGTTACAACAGCTACTTTGATAAAGCCCAGATATTTCCAGATGATTTCCATCATTAAACCTGACATGATCTGAACTCACACACTCACACACTCTCACTCTCTCTCTCTCTCTCTCACACACACACACACACACACACACACAGTCTCACACACAGTCTTACACACATACACACACACACACACAGTCTCACACACACTCTCACGCACGCACGCACACGCACACACACTCACGTACACACACACTCTCACGCACGCGCACGCACGCACACACACACACTCTCACACACAGTCTCACACACACTCTCACGCACGCACACACACACACACACACACACACACACTCTCCGTCTGTCTGTTACTCATCCAGTGTGATAAATATAAATCTGTATTGTGAGGGATGGAAGGCATCTCCTCCTGAAGCTCCTGAGTCTCTGATCGGATTCATCAGACTGAAATACTGTAGAAGAATAAAATGATCAGAAAGTAGACGTAATTTTGAACTATTAGTCTAGTAGGGTTGCAAAGGGAGGAAAATGTCTGGTAAATTCTGGACACTTTCCAGGATTTTGTGGAAATTGTCAGAAAATTTCCGCCCCTTTGCAACCCTAATTTCTAATTGAATTCCAGTATTATGAGATGGTAGAATGATGTAAAAAATAATAATTCAGCAAAAAGTCTTTAATTTATATAATTATATCTAGCAATGTTTATATGCATGGAAATGTACTCGGTTACTAACGTAACCTCGGTTCCCTGAGATACGGGAACGAGTACTGCGTCTTGCTAGACGCATATGGGAAAAAGCCTTTTTTCTCCTGAACTGAAGCCTATTCATTCACGCAGTGAAACTTCACGGCCATTGGTTCGTACAGATCTTAAAATAAGAACCAATGCTGCATGAGCCTATGGCGACGAAGCCCGCCAAAGCCCGCCAGAATGGGCGGGGCATCTGACTATATAAGCGGGCGCTCGCCACAGGATTCTCAGGTTTACTTTGACTGAAGCGACGACTGAGTCGTGCAGCTACATAGCACGGCAAGCAACGCAGTACTCGTTCCCGTATCTCAGGGACCCGAGGTTACATTAGTAACCGAGTACTTGCCTTTCTATACTTCACTCGTACTGCGTCTTGCTAGACGCATATGGGAACAGTCCAATCACGTCGTGCTAATGTAGTGGAACGAAGTCAACAATAACCCAAGGCTAAAACGGGCTAAGCTTTCTAGGTCACACCCGGCCTGGTTAATCATTCCAGAGTATACCCGCAACTTCGACACCCGGGGGTCGAGAGCTAACAGGTGAACAATACCAGAGAACTTGGGCGCAGTACTCTAGAGAGTCTTTGCTTTGTAACCGGAAACCCCTTGGTGCGGTTACCGAAGCTGACAAGAGTTGTTCCGATCGCCTATAGGGAGCGGAACGCTCAATATAGATTCTCAACACTCTGACGGTAGGGGGACGAGGCGGATTCAGCCTCCTTTCACCCTTCAGGAAGCGGATGACCGCGCTATTTTTGCCCACTGATTGGCCCTCATAGGGACATGAGAGGCCGCTATAGCCGCCACATAGACTTTGAGTGTGGAAGGGGAGCGACCCTTATCCAGCAGCTCTTGTAGAAATGACAGCACCTCTGCTAATTTGGAAGTGAGAGGGTCTTTGCCGCGGTTTAAACACCAGGCGGAGAAAAAAGACCACTTTAAGGCATAGAGGCGTCTCGTAGACGGAGCTCTAGCCTCCGAAATTGTGTTTAAGAATCGCTCTGGGAGGCACGAAGGCTCCCGTCGAGCGGCCAGAGGTGCAGGGCCCAGGATGCCATAATGTCCCGTTCGCTTGAGAGAGGAGATCCCGTCTCAGTGGAACAGGCCAAGGGGCCGCTATCAGTAGCTGAGTCAGCTCTGATAGCCACAGCTGGTTCATCCAAAGGGGGGCTACCAGGAGAACCCTGTGTTTTTGTTCCCACACTCGCCTGATTACCTGTGGGATCAGAGCGATCGGGGGGAAAGCATAGAGAAGGAGGTTGGGCCAATCGTGGGCCAACGCGTCCCTCGTCTTTGAGAAATAAATTTGGCAGTGAAAGTTGTCTTCTGAGGCGAAGAGGTCTACCTCGGCCTCTTTAATACAGATTTTCTGAACCGTTTGCGGATGGAGGGTCCACTCTCCTGAGGGGACATTGCTCCTTGATAACATGTCCGCTCCCTGGTTCAATTTGCCCGGTATATGCGCTGCCTTTAGCGAGTGCAGGTTGGGTTGAGCCCACTCTAAGAAGCGCTGCACTAGCATGAAGAGACGCTTTGAAGAGACGCCTCCCTGGCGATTTATGTAGGACACAACCGACATGTTGTCTGATCGGATTAGCACATGGTGCCCTTTCAGGACTGGCAGGAAGAACTGACAGGCTCGACATACTGCTAAAATTTCCAGGCAGTTGATGTGGAAGCCTTTTTCCGCCTTCGACCAGTGGTCGAAGGTCAGTATGCCCTCGCACAGCGCCCCCCAACCTGAGTTGGAGGCATCTGTCGTGACAACTGTCCATCTGTGAACCATCCCCATGACCACACCCTGTTCCATCCAGCGGGAGCTCTTACAGGGGGTCAGGGCTGATACACAGGCCTGACTCACCCTGATATGCAGGCGTCCGTGCAAAATTCAGCTCTTGGCAAAATTGCCCCCGAGTCCCAGGCACTCCAGGTGGCTGAGGAGGAGGGTCCTGTGAGATATTAATTCTGCCTCCGACTGGGCCAGAATGAGCCAGTCGTCAAGTTAATTGATAATACGGATTCCCCTCTGTCTTAGAGGGGAGAGAGCCGCATTCATGCACTTCGTAAAAGTGCGGGGGCAGGGATAGCCTGAAGGGAAGGGCCGTATATTGATAAGCCACTCCTCGAAGGCGAATCTCAAGAATGGCCTGTGACGAGGGGCTATCTGGATGTGAAAGTATGCATCCTTCAGGTTCAGAGAAAAAACCAGTGGGATCAGAGCGATCGGGGGGAATCGCTCTGGAACGCGAGGATCTGTTGCGAGGATCTGTTTCAGTGTAATCATCCTGAACGACCTCTTCATGATGGCGCGATTCAGGTGTCTGAGATAGAGAATGGGTTGGAGGACACCATCTCTTTTTTGGGAACGAGGAAGTAACGGCTGTAAAAGCCTGACTCGCTCTGGGCTGGAGGAACCTTTTTCATGGCTCCTTTTGCCAGCAAATTCATCACCTCTGAGCGCAGTACGTGAGCGTCCACGCTCAGCACTGAGGTGGGGACCACGCCGCTGAAGCTCTTACGAGTAATGGAAGAGGGAGTTTGCCTGGTCAAAGAGCTGCATGGAGAGTGATACAAGCGGGGCCTTGCCGGCTTTTAATCACTCACGCCTGATCGATCATACCCGCGAGTTTGCCATTTCTGCCTCAAAGTAACTGGGAGGAGAGAAACACTAGAGCATAGGAGGCGGGGCTTAGCGATGCACACACAAATGCGAAGCCGCCCCTCCTTTTGCCAGCAAATTCATCACCTCTGAGCGCAGGACAGGGTGCTCTGCACGGAGGTGGGGACCATGCCGCTGAAGCGCGGGGGTCTTCGAGCGAATTGGAGTGAATATCCTCACTTTATTATGCCCATAACCCATTCCGACACCCCGGGGATGGCCTGCCAGGCCTCAGCCCGTGTAACGAGGGGCTGAATTAACTCGGGTGACTGGCCGCATGGGGGCAGAACACGTATGAGTGATGGAAGAGGGAGTTTGCCCTTTCTGCCTCCGAGTAACTGGGAGGAGAGAAACACCAGAGCAGGGGAGGCAGGGCTTAGCGACGCACACACAAATGCGAAGCCGCCCGCGTTTCGCTTTGATCTGCCTGGGAGGATTAAGCTGCTTGTATAACGAGGTGCACCGATCCCCATGTGTAACACATACCGATTACAGCATGCATGATGTGTGTAGAGGTTTGCTCAATTCTGATCGTTCAACCCATGAGCTCGTCATTGCTTCCTCTGAAGTAGCTGGGAGGAGATCAAAGTAACTGGGAGGAGAGAAACACTAGAGCATAGGAGGCGGGGCTTAGCGATGCACACACAAATGCGAAGCCGCCCGCGTTTCGCTTTGATCTGCCTGGGAGGATTAAGCTGCTTGTATAACGAGGTGCACCGATCCCCATGTGTAACACATACCGATTACAGCATGCATGATATGTGTAGAGGTTTGCTCAACTCTGATCGTTCAACCCATGAGCTCGTCATTGCTTCCTCCGAAGTAGCTGGGAGGAGATAAACATGAGCGCGGGGAGGCGGGGCCCCCATAGTGCAGCCATAGTGACACACACACAGATGAGGCTGCCTCCAGTGAAGGTCACTCACGCCTGATCGATCATACCCGCGAGTTTGCCATTTCTGCCTCAAAGTAACTGGGAGGAGAGAAACACTAGAGCATAGGAGGCGGGGCTTAGCGATGCACACACAAATGCGAAGCCGCCCGCGTTTCGCTTTGATCTGCCTGGGAGGATTAAGCTGCTTGTATAACGAGGTGCACCGATCCCCATGTGTAACACATACCGATTACAGCATGCATGATGTGTGTAGAGGTTTGCTCAATTCTGATCGTTCAACCCATGAGCTCGTCATTGCTTCCTCTGAAGTAGCTGGGAGGAGATAAACATGAGCGCGGGGAGGCGGGGCCGCCTTCCGCGAACGAACGGGGGCAACTGCTTTTTTAAAAGCGGCCTGTGTCTGTGAGCGCAGCCATAGTGACACACACACAGATGAGGCTGCCTCCAGTGAAGGCGGTCCGCGAGCGGAGAAGAGCGAAACTCATGCTCGAGTGAGCATTCCGTCTCGGCCGAAAGAACAGTCTCTGCGTGGGGTCTGTCCAGACAGATGACATATTCATTGCTCTTCTACATTGTGCGTGAATGAATAGGCTTCAGTTCAGGAGAAAAAAGGCTTTTTTCCCATATGCGTCTAGCAAGACGCAGTACGAGTGAGGTATCGAAAGGGAACTTCTAATTATAATGTCTATATTTTTTCTTCTTTATTTACTGCACTTTTTTATTTTCATTTCTTTGCTGTTTCTTTTCCACTGTCATAGTCTTCTGCAAATGGTATATGTTGATGTCACTTTCTCAACTGGTCTATCATGCTCCACTGTCATAGTCTTCTGCAAATGGTATATGTTGATGTCACTTTCTCAACTGGTCTATCAACCCCAATTTTTCAAAAAAAAAAAAAAAGCATTACAAAAAATGTTTAATGAAAGGTGATGCATTATGGAAAATTAAGTGTTTTTGATTCACAAGAACAAAACCCATCTATCTACAGTATACAGTCTTCAAAAGGCACATTAATGCTTTTAAAACATTTTTAAAAATGTGTTTTCAGTAACATTTATATCAGTAACACGCTACAATAAGATCCCATTAGTTAATGCATTAACTGACATTAACTAGCAATGAGCAATACATTTGTTATCTTAGTAATCTTTGCTAAAGTTAGAACGAGTACTGTTAGTGCATTAAACGCAAAAGTTGCAACAGATGCAACTTTTGGTTTTAATAGTATATGTTAATAAATGTTGAATTTAACTCTAGAAGTATTGATCATTGCTAATTCATTTTAACTAGTGTAGTTACTTATACAACCGTAACAAATGAAACCTTACTGTTGTCGTACATAAGATTGTGTTTGCAGTTGTCATTTAATAATTGAAGCTCATTCTGAGTGGAGTTAATCTGACTGGATCTCAACCTGATGACATTTAGACTCTGATGCATTATGGGAAGATCATCAAATCATAACCTCCCTCAGCATTGAGCAAACTTCATATTCTGCATCGATCAGCTGCACACAGTTATGAAAGCGAGCTGATCCCGTGTCACGCTGTGCAGTTGCATCGGTTATTTTTACTTCCAGTTTGCTGCATTGATATTTCAGCGTGAACATCCTCTGGATTTGAGATCTCAGTTCAGTCAGAGGAACGATGAGTGATGTGAACATCATGCTGCTGTTTCATTGTTTTCCTCACTTTTATCTTGCGTTCTCTCTGATTAATGGTTCACGAGTTCATCACACTGTCCTGTTCTGTGAGTTTGAGCTGGTTCTGTCGGAGCGTTTCTGCTCGGGATGATGAATTTAGCGCCGCAGTTTCACCTCTGCAGGAATCAGTTGCTAGGAAACGATTATCACAGGAATACATCTCAGCGCTAAACTTTCAGAACACTGTTAAACACTCAATTAAATGAATCTTCATTCACACATGACTCTGTGAAAATCCCATTGAGGTTTGCAGTGCAGTGACTCTGGAATCATATGAAGGGAACTGTAGATGCAGCTGCTTGATGGAAACTTGTTCCTTCAGTCATTTTAAAGCATTATAAACTGCTTTATTAAGTGTGATGTTAATCAGGCAAACACAGCGGCGGATACGGTTGCCATGGTTCCTGTAATCCTGCATCGGTGCGTCTGAAGAAACAGAGGCATGTAATCATCTGCTGTGGCTTAATTAGAGCTTATTAGCTTCATGTCCAGTCCGCGGGCGAAAGTCAAGTGCTTCATAGCACAGCGGCTAAATAAAGACTGATTTCACTGCACTTATTTCTTGGAAACAAAGCAGCACACAGTGAAAGAGTGTTGAGATCCTGCTGGAACGGGTTTAAACACATCAAATCATGCTGAGCTAAAAGTGTTACACTCTCAGAAGTGTGTGTGTGAGAGAGAGTGTGAGCGAGTGTGTGTGTGAGATTGTGTGAGAGAGAGTGTGAGTGTATGTGTAAGTGAGTGAGTGTGTGTGTGTGAGAGAGAGTGTGAGCGAGTGTGTGTGTGAGTGTGTGTGAGAGAGAGTGTGAGCGAGTGTGTGTGTGAGTGTGTGTGAGAGAGAGTGTGAGTGTATGTGTAAGTGAGTGAGTGTGAGTGTGTGATAGAGTGTGTGTGAGTGTGTGTGTGAGATTGTGTGAGCGAGTGTGTGTGTGAGTGTGTGTGAGAGAGAGTGTGAGTGTATGTGTAAGTGAGTGAGAGTGTGTGATAGAGTGTGTGTGAGTGTGAGTGAGTGTGTGTTTGTGTGTGAGTGTGTGTGTGAGTGTGAGTGTGTGATTGTGTGTGTATGTGTGTGAGTGAGTGTGTGTTTGTGTGTGATTGTGTGTGTGTGTGTGTGAGTGAGTGTGTGTGTGTGTGAGTGT
>NW_015507330.1:40160-45782 GCF_001515645.1 Sinocyclocheilus grahami | reverse complement strand
GTGTGAGTGAGTGTGAGAGAGAGAGAGTGTGTGTGTGTGTGTGTGTGAGAGAGAGAGAGAGAGAGTGTGTGTGTGTGTGTGTGTGTGTGAGAGAGAGAGAGAGTGTGTGTATGTGAGGAGAAAGGAGGGTTAATATGGAAAGTTAAATGTCTCATTTTCATGAGTGTCAAACATCAGTTTTGTATGGAAGTCCATTTCTGTCACAGAATAAAACATAAAAAGGTAATCGTGACTTTTTATCTCACCATTCTGAAAAAAAGGTCAGGAATTGCAAGATATAAACAGACATTTTTTCTCACAATTTGGAGTTTATATCTCACAATGCTGTTTTTTGCTTTTGCCAGAGATTAATTTTATTTTTAAATTATCTCACAAAAAAAACATTTTTTTTGCAATTGTGACATTTTTCTCAGAATTATATATAGATAATATATATTAGATTATATAGCTAATATAGAGATATAGATTATATATCTCACATGTATAAGTTTTTATCTCGCAAAGAAAACAGCTTCCATAGTTTTCCTTCAAATATAAATCCAATGTAAATAATGATGATAGAAAGTCACAGCAGATTCATGAACCAAATTCAGACTGAAATCATCAATTTGTTTCATTGATATGAAAGATATTTACAATGATTATGATTTTTCTCTGATGCTGAAATCAGTAGAATCTGCACTGATAGATCTGATAGAGTCATGGTGAGATTTCCATATCAGTACTGATCAGGACACAGATTTTATATGTTGAACAACTAGTCATGATTCAGTTTATTGTACAGGATTTCACAGATCACTGTACAAAAATGTGCTTAAAAATCAATAAATATGAATTATGAGACCCGACAGCATTATTATCAACATGGCAGATTGAACAGAAATACATGAAGAAGTGGTTTTTGATAGAGGTCGACCGATGTATCGGTTTTTCAGATTAATCGGCACCAATAGTTGATTGCTGGAACTATCGTTATCGGCATTTTAAAATCTAATTAATTGGTATCAGCCAGTCTGGACCAACCTAGCTATCGGTATCGTCAAAATCCACTATCGGTCGACCTCTAGTTTTTGAGGATCAGGATCTTCATCCAGCGACAGATGAATCAGAGTTGAACTGTTTTATTCTGCTTTTGAAAACTTGATTCTGATCTGTCTGAGCTTCACGAGCGCGCCGCCTCGCTTCCCTCGTCTGCACGTCCTGAAGCGCTTGATCAGCGCAGCTGCTCCGCCAAGTACAACGTTCAGCAAAACGTCCGAATAAACGAAATCCGGTAGAAGATTGTGTGGTGTGTTCTGCCGAATGTTCAGCAGCTCATCCCTGGTAAAACTGATCGTGTTTGAGAAACAAAAAACAGTAAAAACTAACAAAAACAGTACAAACACTGGAGAGCCAAACACTGCGGCTGCCGTCTGCGACGCCATCGTATCGAATCTGGGAAATTAAGTATTTGAATGAACCCAAAATCTGTTTTCAAGACCCTTCAGCCAACACTCAAAGATTGTTTTGACAAAATCTAAAGTCTTAAAGTTGAATATGAATTTCATTTCATTTGATTTCTGTCTCGGGTTCAGACTTTAATTGCAGTTCAGCATCATGTTCAGAATCATTGATCTCTTTCTTTGTTGCTTCATTTAGCTTTTCATCCTGAGCTTTCTTTTGATTTTAGAGGTTGTGTCTGTCATTCTCTTTTCATCACCTTGATTCTGTCCTCCTTTATTTCAGTTTTTCTCTGCTCTTAATCTCATGTTCTGTTCTCTTCTCTCGTGTCGCATCTCCTCTCCGTCGGGGGGTTTTAATTAAAGCAGCTGTATTTCACAGGCTTAGCGAATAAATCCAGGCTTCCTGCTACAGTTTCATGACCTCAGACTCACTGATTTAATGTCGGAGGAGACGAGAAAAGAGCGCAGCTCCTCAGTTTATCCTGCAGCTGCAGCGAGTCATGCGCTTGAACGCAAATGATTCCACCTCTTTTTATCCGCATTTTGGGATATCGCATAAAAACACTTGATGGAAATGCCAAGATGTGCATACATTCTAAAAATGCGCATAAAAAACTTATGTGCTCAACTACAGTCATGGCCAAAAATATCAGCACCTTTGGTAAATATGATCAAAGAAGGCTGTGAAAATAAATCTGCATTGGTAATCCTTTTGATCTTTTATTAAAAAAATGCACAAAAATCTAACCTTTCATTGGATAATAAGAATTTAAAATGGGGGGAAATATCATTACGAAATAAATGTTTTTCTCTAATACACATTGGCCACAATTAACGGCACCCTTTTATTCAATAAATTTTGAAACCTCCATCTGGCATAATAACAGCTCTGAGTTTTCTCCTATAATGCCTGCTGAGGTTAGAGAGCACCTGACACGAGATCAGAGAGCTTTCCTTCATCCAGAATCTCTCCAGACCCTTCAGATCCCCAGCTTCTCCTCTTCAGGTCACCTCACTCATCTTCTATAGGGTTCAGCTCAGACTGGAATGGCCAGAGCAGAAGCTTGGTTTTGTGCCCAGTGACCCAATTTTCATGGCCCATTATAAGATTTCTAACAGAGTCAGTCACTTATTGATGTTTTATCTGTTGGTATTTGATAGAATCCATGATGCCATGTATCTAAACAAGATGTCCAGGACCTCCAGCAGAAAAACATGCCCACAACATTAAAAATACAGCAATATATTTTATTGGACACATGGGGTACTTTTTATCCCTGTGTGCACCAAACCCATCTGGAGTGTTTGTTGCTAAAAAACTCATTTTTTAGTTTCATCTGACCATAGAAGCCAGTCCCATTTGAAGTTCCGGTTGTGTTTGATAACTGAATATGCTGGAGTTTGTTTTTGAATGAGAGCATTTTCTTTTCTTGAAGCCCTCCCAAACAACATGTGGTGTAGGTGCTGTTTGATAATTAAAAAAAAAAAAGGTTTTCTGACCCTGAGACTCAACTATTTTCTGCAGTTCTCCAGCTGTGGTCCTCAGAGAGTATTTATCTACTCAACCTGCATTTTCTTTTCTTGAAACCCTCCCAAACAACATGTGGTGTAGGGGCTGTTTGATAATTAAAAAAAAAAAAGGTTTTCTGACCCTGAGACTCAACTATTTTCTGCAGTTCTCCAGCTGTGGTCCTCAGAGAGTATTTATCTACTCAACCTCTCCTCCTCAGCGTGCATTAGGATGATATAGACACACATCCTCTTCCAGACAGATTCATAACATTTTCTGTTGATTGGAAATTCTTAATTATTGCCCTGTGTGAGAGAGAGGTGGAAATGGGGATTTTCACTGCTCTACCTCTTTTCTTAAAGTCACTTTCTAATTTGTGAAGCTCAATTATGTTTTGCTGCACATCAGAAATATATTCTTTGGTTTTTCTCATTGTGATGATGATTAAGGGAATTTGGCCTTTGTTTTCCCTCCTATTTATATTTATGTGAAACAGGAAGCCACGGCTGAATAATTTCATGTTCATAATCACCCTGGAGTGCTCAACATTGTGAATATGAATGGGAATATACTTCAGAGATATTTTACTTATAAGAATTTCTAGGGGTGCCAATAATTGTGTCCAACGTGTATTTAAGAAAAACATTTATTTCGTAATGATATTTCCCCCCATTTTAAATTCTTATTATCCAATGAAAGGTTAGATTTTTGTGAATTTTTTAAATAAAAGATCAAAAGGATTACCAATGCAGATTTATTTTCACAGCCGCCTTTGATCATATTTACCAAGGGTGCCGATATTTTTGGCCATGACTGCAAGTAGGATTAAAAAAAAAAAAACGAAATAAAAGTGAATTTGTTAACTTTTTAGTTATTTTATTTATCCTACTTAGAAGTTAACTTAACTTTTCCTAACTTAAAAAGTTAACTGAAATAAAAGTTAATAAAAGCAATGTGTGTGTGTGTGTGTGTATTTCTTTATTTATTTTAATTAGGGCTGTCAGTCGATTACAATTTTTTATCTAATTAATTACATGATGTATCGATTAATTAATCGCAAATTACATTTGGCTGTGAAAATACCCCCAAAAGATTATTTAAAGCTATTTTTGTGTTAAATGAAAAAGTATTGAGTAGACATTACAAATAGTAGCTTTAGAAAGAAATATTTTATTTGATTCAACATAACATTTATTACACAGAAACATTTAGGCTACAACGACCCAACATAAACTGTGAAACATAAAAGAAGATCATTTGAGAAACATCTCAGATTTTTTCTTTCATGCAAAGGAAGTCATTGGTAACCAAAACAGCTTTGTTACCAACAGTCTTAAAAAAAATGTCCTTTGTTGCACAAAAGAAAGTAGGTCATTCAGATTTGAGTAAATGACAATTTAATTTGGGTTTACTATCCCTTTCAAGCTCCCCCCTCCATTTTTTAAATGTAATTATACTCTAAATAAAAAACGAACACTGCCAGCAGGTGGCTGTAAATGTCTTTGAGTCTTTAATTCGATTCGTTCAGACGGCTGATTCATTCAAGAATGATGTAAACGGCTCTCTCTTTGAATCATTGATTCACACGATTCGTTCAAAACGCAGATTCATTTAGAAACTTAACACCGCTGTGTTGCTCAGAGATGCACAACAGTTCTGCTGTGGCTTTAAAGGAGACATATTATATAGGGCTGGGACGATACATTGATGCAGAATCGATTTGTGGATCGATTCTAAGATTTTCAGAATGCATCGTGATTCCTCTGGAATCGATTCTGAGTTTAGATTTTAACAGCAGATGGCGCTCTAATCTAGTTTTTATCTGCACACTCAAATGCTCATGAAGAAGAGTGCTAAAGAGCGCTTGTGCGTTCGGTTTCATCTCAGCTCAGAATGCTTTTATGACGTGAGATTAATGTAAACAGCCCACTGAACACCCTTGTAATTTGCTTCAACCTTTTCGAATCTTATGAATGATTATTTTAGGTTCAAGTGTGTGTAAGGATTTGGAAACAAGCAGAGTACGGCCGTTTCTAAAGCATGCAGCGTCATCTGCTGTTCAAAACTAAGCTCAGAATCGATTCAAGAAAGAATCACGATGCATTCGGAGAATCTCAGAATGCTGAATCATTTCTCAATTCTCGATGCATTGATTTATTTCCCCAGCCCTAATATTATGCCCCTTTTTACAATATGTAATATAAGTCTCTGTTGTCCCCAGAATGTGTCTGTGAAGTTTCAGCTCAAAATACTCCACAGATCATTTATAATATAATTTTGAAAATGTCTATTTTGAGTGGAAGCAGAAACACGCTGTTTTCGGGCCTGTCTCTTTAAATGCAAATGAGCTGCTGCTCCTCGCCCCCTTTTCCAGAATAGAGCTGCGCCTTTACAGCTCGGACCTGCTAAAAACATCTGATTATCAGATGTTGACGTTCTGATTATCATGTTAATCAGCTGAAATCATGCGTTTTAAACCATATGAGTTTAAACTTCAGATATAGGGTTTTCTGAGCGCACACATCTGAAGCACACGCACAGAAAGCAGCTGTCACAGCATGTGAGCACTAAACTAAGTTCTCATTCACACACAAGTTTATGTTAAAAATACACACGAGTTACAAAAACAGTGGGTTATGTCTGTGAAGGTAAACAGCTGGGAAATAAATC
>NW_015507330.1:35057-39056 GCF_001515645.1 Sinocyclocheilus grahami | reverse complement strand
AGCACACGCACAGAAAGCAGCTGTCACAGCATGTGAGCACTAAACTAAGTTCTCTTTCACACACAAGCTTATGTTAAACACACACGAGTTACAAAAACAGTGGGTTATGTTTGTGAAGGTAAACAGCTGGGAAATAAATCACATGTTTATTTTAGATCTGTGTGGCAGCAGCAATATACAGTTAATACATCAATAAATGCACTGCTCTGTTATCTCCTCTGAGGCTGGGACTCTAAACAGTGTTCTGAGCTCGTCTGTGCAGCCAAACACAGAACAGTTAGCATGCTTCGCTCAAACTTTCACCATTAACGGCACCGTGGGTGGAAACTTACAGATTAAGGGGCGGTAATATTATAATGAGATCCCTTTGTCACGTCACCTAGCAAGCGAAATCAGACGCGCTGGTTTTCTCAGACGCTTGCAGAAAAAGGCTTACCAAAACAAAGTTACTGGGTTAATCTTTTTCACGTTTCCTTTGTTGGTAGATGCACCGGAGACCTGATTATAGCACTTACAACCTGGAAAAGTCAGATTTTCATGATATGTCACCTTTAAAGGTAATATATTCGTTGGCAAAACTGAGCAAAAACAGACAATAATGTGGTTAAAATATAACACAATATTAACTTCTTATTTACTGAACTGTTGTATAAAATCACATTTGCACTCGTTATATTCGGTACAAACAGCACTCGTGTGATATCGCTTATCATGTGATATAAATATGAGACAAAAACTCATACAGGAGCATTTTTGCACCAATATCTTGAATTTTAGTGCATAACTGCATTTATGTAGTTGTTGCCCTGCATCATATTTCTCAACAGTCACTGTCACAGTGCGTTAACTGTGTTAATATATTTTAATCGCGTTATTTTTTCATAACTAATTAAGTTAACGAGTTAGACTGACAGCCCTAATTTTAATACATCAAGTTAAACTAGATTAAAATAAGAAATGTTGACTTTGTTTAAAAGTCGCAAAAACTGATTGAGCGCATCTTTAATGTTTGTAAAATATATTGAGCGCGTGGTCTCGTCTTCATTGCTTTGATTGTTAATCACACAAGACAAAAACACAGCAAAATGTATTAAAACTGTACCTAAACTTACAATGAAAACAAAATATAAAACTAAAAACTTAAAATATTAATAAAAACTATAATAGTATCTCAATAATACAGTCAGCATTCATTGTTTTTAGTAACTCTAACCATTTGTTTGTGTGCGCTTCTCCGATGTTCCGTCAGTCGTGACGCAGGAAGCTCGTTTACTCTCATCTGCAGGGCTTTGATTGTTGCTCTCACATGCAATTATTTCACACCCACAGAATGAGCCGACCCTGCACGCCTCCGGAATAGACGGTGGCTCCTCAGTGTGTGGGGCCGTTCGGTTAAATAAAGATGCAGAATGCGGCGTTTAGTGTTTAGTGTGAGTCAAGCAGAAACCCCCCGAGAGATGAAGCCATCTTCTCAGCGGGAGATGGCTGTGTTTTGGGCGGATGACATCAATCATGCAGTGCAGTCAGACTGAGAAAATCATAACATGTTGGATTTGCTTAAAATATACATGGGTCAATGACATTTAAATGCCCGCATCAAAAGAAATCGATTTTATATGCATAGAAAGCACATTATATGCAAGTAAAGTGTCTGGTTTCAAATAAGTTTTAGGAGAATAAAATGTCAAAATGTGGGTGAAATAATGTTCCATTGTCATTCAGTGTAAACACTGAAACATATTCTGACCTGTAGCCTGAAATATATTAAAGAGTAAGTGAACTTACTACATTTTATTGCATTTCAAATGATTTAAAAATTCTTGCTGACAAATGACCAAAATGGGATCGTGGCAAAGTTAATAAAATGCAAAATGACAAATATTTGGGGTAAAACTAATTAGTCTTTTAATATGTCAGAAACTGATTATTGTGGTAAATATGCCTGACAATATTGTTTCACTGAATGAGATTTTAGTGGCTGTTTTCTGTAAATCATGGTAAAAATGTATATTTATTTTTTGCACAGAAAAAAAAAACGATTTAATTAAACAGGACACTTTCTAATGATATTGAAGAAAAACAACAACAACAACAATTCAAAGCTGTATTGTTTTGATGCTTGAAAACCCTTTTTCGTCTTTGACCCGCATGCACCTTTTTGGCATCACACTTTTAAAGTAAATCCAGCTTGAAACAAGAAAATATTTATTAGTTCACTCAACATTCTTTATTTAAAAGTATCTACTGTAATGGCATCGACCAGGTAATTGCAAGTTGTGTTAACTTAACATTTAGGCTTGTGTGCATTAAAAAAGATGAGTTGAGCCAACATACAAATGTAATTTAGATATTGAGTAAAACTTTAGGTTCTGATAGGAGTCTGTTTGATGGTTTGGAGTCACTTACTGAGATTCATCTGAATGACGTTTGCACTGAGCGTTGATTGTAAGATAAACACCTTTGAAGCATCACTGGCTCATTTATTACAGCTAATAAGAGTCGGACATGAATCCTCTCATAGCTGAGATTGTACATTAAAGCCTCTGAACACAACACACATCATTACACAACAAACTCTGATTAATGAGCCGTTTCAACACAAAGGCCTCGGTGGAAACTGCTCTCTCGTGGCTCTGCACGCGTAACTTCTGCTTCTGTTATGTGTTTGTTTAATAAATATCATCATGTGCTTATTGCAGAAAGTACAACTCAAAAAATGATGCTCTTCCTCAATATTTCTGTCTTGTTTTCCAGTGCAAATATCCAAACATCCTTAAATCAAGAAACATTTACTGGAGATTTGAAGTGATCGAAGATATTAAGACTTGTTTGCTGAAAAATTTATGAAAATGAAGTGAGTTTATGATTAAAACAAGAACAAATCTGTCAGTGGGGTCAGAATGATCCACTTATTTTCCATTTGGATTAAGTAGATTTTTTTCTTGATATTTTTTCTTGTTTTAAGCATAAACTCACTTCAGTTTATACATTTTTCAGAAAACAAGACTTCATATCTTAAGTCAATTTACGTCATTAGTAAAAGTATCTTGATTTAAGAATGTTTAGAGACTGTAAATCTTCATGTCATGTGTGTGTGATTTTCTGCTTAGGGAGCCGATCGGTGTGTGTGTGTGTGTGTGTGTGTGTCTGTGTGAGTGTGAGAGTGTGTGTGAGAGTGTGTGTGTGTGTGTGTGTGTGTGTGAGTATGAGTGTGAGAGTGTGAGAGTGTGTGAGTGTGTGTGTGTGTGTGTAGTGCTGCAGATTCAGCTCTCGGCCAGTGCTAATGTTTCATGTGTAATGTATTATTGTGGAGGCTGTGAGATGAACAGGTTTTTAAGCGGGCTCTTTCGTTGTGTCATATCAGGTGTAATAGAGAGAGTCTCTCTGAGCCGTCCTCAGTGTCTTGCAGCAGAATTCACGTCACACTCTCTCCAGCTCTCAGGAATGACCTTTAGTCTGAGAAACAATCGCAGAGATCCGGCAACTTCACTTCAGATGACTGTGTAATTGAAAAGCATGGCAGGAGTTTCTCTGGGTCTCGGCAGAGAATGACATCTGACATCGCTCGGCTTGACTCGGTTTTTCTCCTTGAATTCAGCACGACTCTCAACTCTCACAACCTGCATTCAAACTACTCAGACATATCTTTAATACAGCCTATTTCATTGTCAATTACACAGTTTTTTTCTCCATGATGTTGTTTTGCACTTTCAGCATTTTGCAGCGCTGCTGATTGAACTAATGAGGTAACAGACTAGTTTTAGATAGCGTCATGGAGGGAGTGATGGGTTTGTTGACCATCTATCATCTTTAACAGTTGTGTTTTGTTTGGATACAATTTTTACAGAAATTCATAATATTAATGTGTCTATTGTCTAAGTAAAAAGAAAAATTGAGGATCTTAAACACTTTTTTTCAGTCCCCATGTGACATGATTGCAAATGACAAAGAAATTGTTCCAAAAACTCACTACTTACAATTACTGCATGTCCTTTTTTT
>NW_015507330.1:25127-34714 GCF_001515645.1 Sinocyclocheilus grahami | reverse complement strand
CCGTTCAGACCTTGATTAGCTTGTTCAGGTGTGTTTGATTAGGGTTGAAGCAAAACTCTGCAGGGCTGCGGCTCTCCAGGACCGACGTTCGCCACCCCTGACATAAAGCATCATTCACATGAGATTTGCCATTAGTACATATGATTTTATGAGTATATTTATGCAGGTGAAGTAGTGTTCATTTCAGTGGTGGACGAAGTACACAAATCGCGGGGAATATGAACATGCATGAGTTATTTTATTTAATCTGTGTTACTTTAATGTTTCGGCTTTTTTCTACCTAAAACATAGAGACACTGATGTTGATGTGTCTGCATTCAATAATTTCAGTGGGCTTAAACAGATCACCCTTACAGCAGATTTAGTTCACAAACAACTGACACCTTTGACCTAAATATGATTTTCAGTTACAATAATTAATCCTAAAATTCGACATTAGTAACTTACTTTTAACAGCATCAGACGCGCGCGCTCACAAGATCTCCTGGTTTTTGTGAATTCAGTTCACTGGAGACTCGCACTAAACGGATCATTTGAATCAGTGAGCTGTCGACTCGAGAACAGCTGCAATCAGATCATTCCAATTCGTGAATGAATCGTTTGGTGCGATTTGCGAACCGATTTAACAGCTTCATTGAAAAGAATTAGTTTGTTCTTGAATCAGACACCGCTTCTGCGTCTAGGAGCATGTGATATATTATAAGGAGTAACGATATGTTTTATGAAATGTAGTGAAGTAAAAAGTACGATCTTATGCTTCGGAATGTTGTGAAGTAAAAGTAAAAGTTACTCAAAATAAAACTACTCCAGTAAAGTACAGATACTTGAAAAATGTACTTAAGTACAGTAACGTAGTAAAGCTACTCCGTTACTGTCCACCACTGGTTAATTTTGTCAGCTATTTTCAATTTTAGTCTTAGTCACATGTTAAATATCCTTGTTAGTTTTTATCATATTTAGTCAACCTTATCCTATTTAGTTTTAGTCAACTAAAAGTCTCAACATTTTAGTCTAGCTTTAGTTGAAGAAAACCTGAAGTATGTTAGTCTAGTTTTAATCAATGAAAACTTGACATTTTAGCAATAAGATTATTAATTAACCATACAGCAGTGTTCATTTTTGCAGCCATTTTTAATTTAGTCTTAGTCTTACTCAAATGTACATATTTATCATATTTAGTCAACCTTGTCCTGTTTTTGTTCAGTCAAGTTTAACTCAATGAAATGTCTGAGCATTTTAGTCAATTAAATCTTAGTCACATTTTCGTCGTGCTGTATTATGGTTAAACTGATAAAAATTAATTTAGCTCAAAATTATAATCGTAATGATTGTTGTCATTTGAGAAATGTACTTTTGCATTTCAGGTATTGCACTTTATCCAGTAAACACAAATCAATAGAATGTGGACTCATACATGGTGTATTTTCCCTCATCTAGTGTACTGGACTGTATTTTATTATATAAATTAATATCAAAGACTTATGCACTCTCTCTGTCTACATTATGAACACTGGTAAAACAATTGAAAAATATTATAACAGTGAAATTCCATGTTGATATAGTCATAGTTATCGTTTACTGACTTTATTGTTGTCTAGTCTTCGTCTCGTCTTAGTCATGGTAAAAAAGCTCGTCAACGAACATTTTTCGTCATAGTTTTCGTTAACAAAATTAACACTAGGGTGAAGTTAGACATACATATAATTCAGTAGAGGGCTGCGGGAGCGGGCGGTTTTTACCTTTGCTTTGGGTGGTCAAAAAATATAGTGTGGGTCCCGCGATTTGGCACATAACAAGAATGCTGGAGTTCCATAAACACTAGGCTTGCTGTGGTAGTTAATGTTACATAGTGTTTGGTCATACACCGATTACATTACTGGCCCACCGCAGCACAGCAACCACTGTCGTTCTGCTTTTTATAGAAATAAAATCATTTAGTTCAGATAACGTACGCTACTATTCTAAACTGAAAGCATCTGTTCTGCTCCATACGCGAGCTGCAGGAGTGAGATTGGACTGATCGCGGGTGGAGAGTAAGAAGAGACGCCTGACAGATCCTGAGCTCACTGACCAATCTCTGGGCTCATATTCACAAAACATTTTATCTTACCACGAAGAGTTCTCTTAAATAACAGTACAAGTTTTTAGCTAAGAGTTTTCTAAACGTGTACTAAGGAATAGAGAGAAGTCTTAAGCTCAGAGTAAGGGGGCGGGGCTGACCTCGTTGCTATGGATGATGCTTATTAACTATACATACAGTGATTGGCTGATAGTCTATATCAGAGATTTATTCATGGAAATATTGTAGAGCACAAATAAATAAAGGTTTAAAAATAAAAAAGGTTAATTGCCACATTCAAATAAAGATTTTAAGAAGCAGGCTAAGTGTCACTAATTAAACAAGTATATGTTCAGCTAATTATCAGCCTCTTACATATGTGCTTCTCAAAAACAATGAGCGGATATGCATATAACCAGCCTTTTAATTAACAGAGTAGAATAATCATGGCTGATATTAATACATGCAAACGTAACAAAACAAAACAAAAACAAACTGGATGTTCCTTCTTGCCCAACTGGTTAATGAAAACAAGGATATAATCAAAGGAAAATCTGGAGTTGGGATAACCTCCAAAACCAAAGATACTTTTTAAAAGCTTGTTACCATCAAATGTTTCTAAGATGTATATGTTCTGAGGCAAATAGTTTTATTTGGTCTTAGTGACTTAGGACTCCTCTTCACTGCTCCTAACGTTTCACAGATTTAGGAGCTAGTTTTAGTGCTAAGACACTTTGTGAAATACTCTTAGAGCAAAAATTTAGTAGTCCTAAATTTAGGATTGACACACTTATTATTTTTAAGATTTTCTCCTAAATCTGCGAGTTATGAGCTACTTTTAGCCTTAAGATGTTTTGTGAAGATGTGCTGTTCAGATCTAGAAGTGCTCTTCATTAATTGCAAGCCGTTCTATTCGCCGCGGGAGTTTTGCTCGTTCATTCTCGTGAGTGTGTACATTCCTCCGCAAGCACACGTGAGCTCCGCTTTACAGAAACTCGCTGATCTGATCACAGACACAGAACAACAACACCCGGACTCTGTTTTAATCATTCTCGGGGACTTTAATAAAGCCAATCTCTCCCGTGAACTGCCAAAATACAGACAGCACATCACATGTCCCACCAGAGACAGTAATATATTGGATCACTGTTACACCACAATAAAGAATGCATATCACTCTGTCCCACGAGCAGCTTTGGGGCTCTCTGATCACTGCTTGGTTCATCTTGGTCTGAGAATTCAAGAGGTGAAGTTCAGATTTTGCATCGTGTAACCACTGATTAAGTTTGTCAGCATTAAAAGGGGAGCTGTAGTGGATCTTCAGGATGTCTTCCAGTGACTGCTGCTCCTCCCCTCCTCCTCGAATAGCAGGCAAGACTCTGGCCAATGCTTTCTGGAGCACTGTCTTGTAGATACTAAATGAGTCCTGAAATGAGTGCAGCCTGTCTTCAAGGTCACTAAAAGCATTTACCATTGTTATTCTGGACAGGTCGTTGCATGTCCTCTGTACCTCTCCCAGCTCCTCCATTATATCTTCAGTGTTGGAAACCAGATTTGTGCTGATTTCTCTCTCCAACTTAGCAGCTTTTATGTCCAATAAATGAAGAGGATATAGCCAAACTTTTAATGGAACTGCATTCTGTGGATTCTCCTTCAGCACAGTTGGGAGCCGCTTGTACAAATTCAGGGCTTCCGTGTATGTGGTAGGGTTCTGCTCAAGATGGAAGTCACCATGAAATATGCAGGTGATATTCTCAGCGATTTTCTTTTCATCTTCTGTCATATTTACTGATCCTTCTCCCTCAATAGAAAATCCAGGAAGCTTCCGGACCATGACATGCAGTTTTCCCTCGATCTCTTGCTTTTTTTCATCTTTTGAAGACATCTGATCAAACACCATGAAGGCCTGAGCTTTTCGTACAGAACAGCCGTGACCACATGAGTTGCCGTTTTCTGGTCAAACACCTGAGGGTAGGTGATCTTGCCCAGCTGGGTCATAGTGAGCTGGTCGAATCTGGAGGTTTCACTATAATACATAGTAACTCGGGACTGTTGGTTTGAGGATTTGGTGTCACACAGGTATTTGGCAGATCCTCCTACCTCCACCAGCCCCCCCAGGAAGCTGGCCTTCAGGGAAGCACTTACATCCAGGAGACTGGACTTACTAGAGAGCGAGTCAGAGCTACTGAACTTCAAATCTGTCAGGAGCTGAGGATGACTGTCTAAATCTTCACTCAATGATTTCTTATCCCACAAAGTAACACCTGAAATGAGAAGTGTTACTTTACCAGTTGTGTACAAAAATAATGTACTGTTGAAGTAAATGTGCAGCTCTTATATCTATAAGGCACTTTTAATAATAAGGCACAGATTTAACAGTTGTGTTAAGGACAGGGCTGGCCTGTGTGTTTGTGGGGCCCTAGGTGATATCATGATAATGGGTCCCATCACAGTAAAAACTGTCACAACATCAATGCTTTATGCAGTATGGCAACTGGCCAAGACACACATGGCTTGGTATGGTGCATGTTTTAACCTTTTAAAAATTCCTCAAAGTGTTAAAGTCTGTTTAAAGGCAATCCAGAGACATTATAAATGTTCGAAATGTATTGTTGAAACGTTACAAAGACCTAACACTATTAGAGGTGTGTTCAACTTGAAGCAGCGCTGCACAGACAGATCATTGTAGGACATCAAAGTAAACCTATAACTAGAGTGCATTAGCATCAGTGGTTTGCCTGCTTAATCACGAGTTACTGTCATTACTATTAGTTACTACAGCTTACAGTCTTCTTACTAGCTTTGCCTTTGTCATGTAAATGCATATTACCTGGTTGCGATAATTTACAAAACAGCTTGGTCTCCTTTTTTAAATTAAGCTGCTAGAGGGAGTCCCTTCTCTCCAAGAACTGTACTCATTCAGAGTGAGCAAAAGGGCTGGCAGAATCACTCTGGACCCCTCACATCCAGCACACTCCCTCTTTGAACTGTTGCCATCTGGTCGACGCTACAGAGCTCTGAGCACCAGAACGACCAGACACAGGAACAGTTTCTTCCCTCAGGCCATCCATCTCATGAACACTTGACAATAACTGTGGAACACACACTATTTATTCACTCATACACTTATTTATCTAACACACACACTCAGTCTACATTTCAATTTGCACATAATATACCTGTACATACAACTGTCTATTGTTATATACCTGTACATACAATTGTCGATTTGTATATTTTTATTCCTTAGTTACTTGTTCTATTTTTCTATTTTTTATTATCTGTGTTTTTGTTCTGTCACTGTCATTCTGTTACACTGTGGAGCTTCTGTCATGAAAACAAATTCCTCGTATGTGTAAACATACCTGGCAATAAAAACTCATTCTGATTCATTCATTCTGATTCTGAATACGGGCCCTGATCTTGTAAGATGAGCTCTTTTACACAGAGTGTGCATGATCGCAAAATCCAAAGTGAATTCAGAGGGCAGATGAAGACTGTGATTGTGTTTGCTGACACGGTTGGGGCAGAAGGTCACACTCAGGTGCGTCTCACTGCTTGAGAAACTCCGTGTTGCTGCAGAATCTGATGAAACGTGTAGCTATTTAAAGGCTCAGATGTGTGCGCTTTACAGCTCACCGTTACATAATTAATGCTTGTTTCATTTGATTGCTCAGCCTCCACCGATCAATAACCCGCGGTCTGCGGCAGCCTCCGTACAGAAGCCATTATGCAGCGTTTGACAGCCGAACCTGAAGAGCTCTGCACCAGCGTTACTCCACATTTAGGACCGTCTGCAGCAGAAAACCAGCGAGCCTCATTTGTCTGTTTTCCCTGAGATAAACGCCTTGTGTTTGTCAGCAGAACCCGAAGAGTGAGATACGGCAAGCTCGAAAGCGGCCCTCTCTCTACTACTGGCTCTCTAAGTGGATTTGGGTCACGGAGAGCCGCGAGGAAAAGGCCCGCGAGCGACATCAGGCTGCAGATTAAATCAGTCTTCATTTAACCCTCTGGTGGTGTTCATTTGAGAGTCACACTTGTGCAGTTCATGGTCAAAACTGACCGGCGGCCATAATCGTGTAATTTTATTTTTGTGAAATGAAATGAATATACTATATTTCATTTCAATAATATTTTTCTTCAATATTTTGCATTTTGAGTGTGTTTCATGTTACTAATTAATATCCAAATTAATAAAAAAAAAAGCTAAGTAATCACATAAAAGCTACCCTAAAAAAGTAAGTTTTAAAGATTTAAAAACACTAAGGGATTCTGCATCCCTAATCTCAGAGGGCAGGGAATTCCACAATTTAAGAGACAAAGAAGAGAAAGCCCGATCACCCATAGTTTTTAGCCGAGTAGTTTGGACAGTTAAAAGAGCAGCTTCAGAAGAGCGTAGAGCACATGTAGGGGGTTAAAAGCTTACACAAATATTGAGGAGCCAAATTATTCAAGGCCTTATAAGTGAGCATGAGAGGAAGAGGATCCTATAAGAGGAAGCCCGTGCAATTTTTCCAAGATAGGTGTGATGTGCTCCCTTGCACGGGTCCTAGTCAGAATTCTAGCAGCTGAATTTTGTACCAACTGTAATTTACTTTGGGTAGCTTTTGAAACTCCAGCCAGCAAAGCATTACAATAATCAATACGCGAAAAAACTAAAGTGTTGATTAACTTTTCAGCCACAGGAAAAGTCAACATGAGACGTAATTTGGCAATGTTTCTGAGATGAAAAAAATATGTTTTGACTGTATTACGAACATGCGGATCAAATGTTAAGTTGGCATCAATTATCACCCCCAGAATTTTTAGTTTAGTTTGAAACGGTAAAGCAGAGCCATCCACACTTAAGGTTACGGACTCTGCTTTGCGCAACTGTTGAGGTGAACCAATAAGCATCACTTCAGTCTTGTCACTGTTTAGACAGAGAACATTTTCAGACATCCATTTTTTAATCTCACTAAAACATTGAGAAAGAAAAGACAGGCATATTGACATCAGGTTTTGAATGTATGTCGATCTGAGTGTCATCGGCATAAAAGTGAAAGTTAAGACCAAGTGTTCTTAAAAGTTGGCCAAATGGAAAAATGTAAATACTAAAAAGTAAAGGGCCCAAAACTGATCCCTGGGGAACACCAGAGTGCACCATACCGACCTCAGACCTGCAACCACCCATCACAACAAACTGCTTGCGATCAGAGAGGTAGGACTTAAACCACTTCAATGCAGAATCAGAAACTCCAAAGATAGTCTCTAAACAGGTGATTAAAATAGAGTGATCTATAGTGTCAAAAGAGCCACTAAGATCAAGAAGAATCAGTATAGATAGACAGCCAGAATCAGAAGCCATTAACAAGCCATTAGTGACCTTAACTAATGGTGTTTCAGTGCTGTGGAGTTTAAGGAATCCAGATTGAAGTGGCTCAAAAAGATCATTAGAGGAAAGATGAGAAAGCAATTGAGAAGCCACTGTTTGTTCTAAAATTTTGGCGAGGAATGGAAGATTAGAGATGGGACGAAAATTATTCAGATTATCAAAGTCCATGTTGTTCGTTTTTGGTACTGGGGTGACAGCAGCAATTTTAAGTGCTGCTGGCACAACACCAGTGCACAGAGAGTCATTGATAATTCTCAAAACAACAGGACAAATGGAATCAAAACACGATTTGAACGTGGCATCGGATTAACTCTGAAAGTCGAAGCTTTAATTTTCGAAACCATATTACAGAGAGACTGGGAGTCATGAATAGCAAAGATGGAGAGAGAAATACCAGAAAATGCAGAAATATTTAAGGAAGAGAGTAGTAATAATATGTTACGTATATTATCAATTTTGGTGCTGAAAAACTGCGAAAACATATTAGAAAGGTGAGTTGAAGCAGGAACATTAGATAGGCTGTGATTTTTAAGCAGCTTGCTGATTGAGTGAAACGGTTGTTTATGGTTTCTCTGATTGCTGACGATTATCTGAGAAAAATAAACAAATCTAGCTAACGCGATTTCAGCCTTATATTCAAGTAAGCGGTCTTTCCAGGCCTGGTGATGAACAGTTAAACCTGATATGTGCCGTCTACGCTCCATTTTACGACACATAGCCTTGACGATGAAGGATTAATAGTCTTTAATTAATCCACAGATAGAGATAAATCCAACATAGAGGAAAGTAATAAACACACGCAAACCATAACACTCACAATACCAGACAAAGACTAAACTGAACAGACCGGAACTTAAAACAAATAGTGAATTCCTTAGTTACTGAGCAGTGTTTTTAGGCTAAATTTTGTCACCCCTTCAATGCTCTGCACTTTTTTTTGCATTGTGGCTGATTTGTAAATTGTACATACAAAAAACATCTTTGTATTTTTGTATTTTTCCCTTTAATTTCCTATGCGGGTCATTTTTTGACCGCAAACAACACAAGTGTGACTTTTTTCAAACATAGTGACTGTCATAAAAGTAGCGATTTCTTACATTTCCAAAAAAATTTTTTTTTGGTGTAAAATGAGTGAACAACAACAGAGGGTTAATAGCAGGAGCTGGGAGAGTGAGAGCAGAAATCCAGCGGCGCGGCCCGGATAAAGTCATTGCGCTTGTTAAATTGGCTGTAGTAGCCTTGGGTCTCATTATCAGAGTTTTTCAGGAACTTCTCAATATTTCATGCATAGCGCCCCTCCTATATATCAATATGTGTGAATGCCATTACAACTCCACTTAATATTTTAATTGCTTCCCACGAACAGAGGGTGAGCCAAATTGCTTTGGTATCCCGGAGGCTTCGGCGGTAATGAGATCCGCACCCTCCGCCTGTTTGGAAGGTCCTGACCTGACATTCGTCTCTGGGCTGTTATTGAGGGACAGGCGACCGGAGGGCGTCTGTGGTAAACGCCGAGTTCGGACGCCCACAGAGCCACTGCTCTAGAGCTAAAGAGCAGTGAAAGATCTCGCTCTGTGATCCTGATTCTCACCGCTTTCCAGAATGAGAGACAGAAACCAGCTCTAATAAGTGAACTGCATTTCCCAGAATGCATCAGCGGCGTTACCTGCTGTGAATTAGAATTCTTCTTCCTCCCATTCCAGATCAAATCCCAACTCCCCTTCCTGTCTTTTGTGGCCAATGCAGGAACTGAACGGAGCTGATTCTTTAGCTGTATTTTGTCATGTTTCTCATCATGTTACTTGAAAAGATGCAGTGCTTTACAAACAGCCGAGCTGCTGCCATGCTCCTGTAGTTACAGTGAGTTAGCAGCGGTGATAGTCTGAGTTAACAGTGCGTTAGCAGCGGTGATAGTGTGAGTTAACAGTGAGTTAGCAGCGGTGATAGTGTGAGTTAACAGTGAGTTAGCAGCGGTGATAGTGTGAGTTAACAGTGAGTTAGCAGCGGGGATAATGTGAGTTAACAGTGAGTTAGCAGCGGTGATAGTGTGAGTTAACAGCGTTAGCAGCGGTGATAGTGTGAGTTAACAGTGAGTTAGCAGCGGTGATAGTGTGAGTTAACAGAGAGGATAGAGTGAGGTAAGAGTGAGTTAAC
>NW_015507330.1:15709-22689 GCF_001515645.1 Sinocyclocheilus grahami | reverse complement strand
GCGGTGATAGTGTGAGTTAACAGTGAGTTAGCAGCGGTGATAGTGCAAGTTAACAGTGAGTTACCAGCGGTGATAGTCTGAGTTAACAGTGAGTTAGCAGCGGTGATAGTGTGAGTTAACAGTGAGTTAGCAGCGGTGATAGTGTGAGTTAACAGTGAGTTAGCAGCGGTGATAGTCTGAGTTAACAGTGAGTTAGCAGCGGTGATAGTCTGAGTTAACAGTGAGTTAGCAGCGGTGATAGTCTGAGTTAACAGTGAGTTAGCAGCGGTGATAGTGTGAGTTAACAGCGGTGATAATCTGAGTTAACAGTGAGTTAACAGCGGTGATAGTGTGAGTTAACGGTGAGTTAGCAGCGGTGATAGTCTGAGTTAACAGTGCATTAGTAGCGGTGATAGTGTGAGTTAACAGTGAGTTAGCAGCAGTGATAGTCTGATTTAACAGTGAGTTAACAGCGGTGATAGTGAGTTAACAGTAACAGTTTCTCCAGCACTGGTGTGAGAGTCTCTGTAAGTCATTGGTAGTTTGACAGATTGTGCTGAAGCTTAAAACTCAATTGTGTGCAGCCATGACCTGCCATTCATCTGTGAAATACACACACACACACAATTCTAGACTGTGTGTGTTTTCTGTATATAAATAATGCATGAACTCGCTCATATGTTGAATTGTGCTCCTCAAGTGTGGGATGTGCTGATGCCATAATATCAGATGATTTATGTAATAACTAATGTTATTTTCTCATAGACCACTGGATGCCATTCAGATCCTCTGGTCCAATGATCTTTTAAATCTGTGTCTGTATTTGTGCATTTTATTTTTATTCTATTTTAATGTATTCATTAAATTTTCTCACAGGTCATGTGAGTCTGTCCACTCAATCCTGCTCACAGATTCACGTAGATTAATGCGGATCACTAACAACACGATACCGCTGTGTGATGTTATTTGCCGAAATAATGAAAAACACCAATACTGAGGTTTATTCACACACACACATAAATGGCGTCAGCAGATTTTGGATGAAATGTTAGTGATATGCGTGATGTCTTACAGCAGTGGCTGCTGTGTGAGACGTGTGTGGACTATGATGAGAGATTCTTATGCTAATCATTGATCTCAGTCTGTGAGATCTTTCAGTCGCTTGGATCTGTTCTCTGCTCTATTAGTTAATTGCTTTTCTTCATTATTCCATTGACTCTTATGTTAAGTCCAGGGCCAGTTAAGCTCCCAAACACTTCAATCTGGTCGATTATTATAAAAACTCAACATCTGTACGAAGGCGACAGCTCAATGATTTTATACCATCTTAATACAGTGGCGTTTAATTCAGTCTTTCTCGTGTTTTCTGCTCTTCTTTCAGGTCACATGATGCCGTGAGCTGCTGCTTCTCCATGTATCAATGAGCAAGAGTTTCACTAGATTTTGAATTAATCAAGAAATCAATTAGTATAATAATTAATTTGCTTTAATTACACAGTTCTGGAGTAGATTGGAAACTCATTATTTATTCAATAATTAATGTGCTGTGGTTAAATATAATCACAGTTTTAAACACCTCTGCGTCATTTGTGAAGAGCGATTATATAAGTAACAATGAATCATTCTGAGCCTGACATGCGCATGATATCCATCTATCCATCCGTATCCAAACGTAGGAAGCGTTAACGAGCATTAAACCATCATAATCACCTTTTGTTTATGCATCTAATTGTAAACACAACTAGATGAGTAAAGTTTGACGACAAACTTTCATGATGGCTTGACAATGTCAGGTCTGAAAGTTAAAAAAATAACTTTGAAAAGCCTAAAGTTTGAAAGTTTTACTCAGAGAATTCAATACAAATTTTGCTAACATGTTTTAGCACGTTTCTAGCATGTTTCGTGTATGTTTTAGCAAATTGTTGAGATGAGTTATGTTGTTTGCGTGTTTTTAGCATGTTGTTTATGTGATTTGCTAGCATGTTTCTAGGACAATTTAGCACATTGTTAACATGCTTTAACATGTTAGCATGTTGTTAGTATGTTTGAGGACATTGCTAAGAAGGGTTATGTTAATAACATGTTTCTAGCATGTTTTAACATGTTGGCATAAATTAACAGATTGCTAACATGTTTCTTACATGAATTACCACATTGGTAGCATGTTTTAGCATTCTGCTAACATTTTAGCATGTTATGCTAGGCTACTTGTTAAGCTTTGCTAGCAATAAGACAGCTTAAACACTCAGTAAGTGTTGTTGTTTGCAAAGGAAGTCTATGGGAATTTGGCCCTGTTAGGAAGTCTGATGCAGGAATTCCCTAAGTCGGATCGGTTAGAAAATATACAGCACACCGAGTCAGACGAGCCTGAAGGTCTGTACCAAATTTGGTGGTCATGGCTCAAAAGCTCTAGGAGGAGTTAATTTGAGAAATTTGGTCTCAGAAGTAGAAGAATCGGAAGGCAGCCAACATAATTAATGTTGGGAAGGAAAAAATCAAAGAAAGACTAATCATGTATCTCTGTTTAATCCAGAAACACTGCATTTAGTGAGAAAACAATCAGGTTAGTGAGTGAGTTTGTCTGACCCTTACAGATGATTTTACCTCTCAGATTTCAGGTACATTATCTGGCACTGCAGAACTCTTCATTAGTGTGTACAACTAAACATATGCTGAAATAAATGTCACTTTAGAGAGACAAAAGCTCTGTAAAGATCACTAGATGCCTCAGAAAGTGTTATTCTAGAGATCAGATCCTCCGAGGAAAGCATCTGTTTGAGCACATTGACTCGCGGGATTTTAGTCCAGCTGGCCTTTGGATTCCAGCCTCGCTTTCCGACATCATTTGGCCGAAGCCTTGAATTATAAAAGCTGGTATCAGATGCTCTTGACAAGGTCACGTCATTGTCTCCTCTTAATTACTTTAAAAGAGTTCTGGAGTGCCAGTGAATGAAAAGAGCCCGATTGTGAACCAGAGCGAGACCTTTTCTGAGCCCATCATCTGACGGCTGTGATTAAAGCCTGCATTCAAACGGCTGCTGGAGGTGTTTGTTTTACTTCAGCACTGCAGTAATTCATGTACTTCTGTAGAAACACACTGTTATTTGATTATATTTCGCACCATCAAATAACGCCTGTCGGCTAAATGTGCTGAATGGATTCCTGGGTTTTGTGCTGCATTTACACAATCTGCTTCAGAACGATTAGCTTCACAATCCCGGTGCTGGAGAGCACTTCTATCATGTGCTGGAGAATAATTAAGTAAATAAATGATGTGTGTTTCAGAGTGAATCAAGGTGAATCCTAACACTCTTCACTGCATTTATCATACGTGATTGTGGCCTGAAGTAATGCACACGTGCTCTTTTACATCCACGTGAGCGTTTTATCTGCTGACATCAAACCAACCGCGTCTGTCATCGAGAGCGGGAACTTTTATCATGTCGAGAGACAAACTCTTTGAGCTCAGATGTAAATCCTGGAAGAGTCTTGGTGCTTTTACATCCGTGTACCAGGAGAGAACTTACACATTTTTTTTTGAGTGCATATGATTAGTTAGAAGTCATTACTAAAGGTGGCTTTCGGAAGTAACCTGTCATGTTTCAGGTTCCGCCACTGATGATGTCACATGAGGGGCGGGGCAAAGCTAAAACCACGCCCACCTACAGGAGAGGCAGCGGTGAGGACAAATCAAAATCTAAGGTGAAGCTCGCTAAGGTAATGAAGTAAAAGAGTTTTATTCAATAAGCTTACATAAGGACTTGTTTAGTAAGATTTTAACAGAAAGAGTTTTTATTATGGAAATGTAAAACGTAAACTGCTGTATTTTTCTTTATGTTTGGTTTAACTGTATTTATGCATCACTTGAATATTTTGTAACTTGGCTCTTGCCATGAAAATAAAAATTTTCTGACATGGCAAAACTAAACTACTGCTAATGAAGGTTAACTCGATGTTTATTACTGATGATTTATGATTTGAAGGGTACAAATTGTAAAACAAATGATATGATCAGTAAGTCATGGCAACGTATGTTTTTCCATTACTTGAACTCATTAAATTAATTTAAACATTTTCAACGTTATTCTAAAGTTCAACTTAAATATTGAAGTCTGTTTAATATAATTTATTGAAATTAGCCAATTTGCTTGTATACAAAAATTAGGGCAGCAGCAGAACTTAACTGAAACAGATTTTTTGTTGTCTATCAGAAGAAAAAAATTAATAAATAAATAATTTTCTGTATAGAATCATGTTTTTCCTTTGTCCCATTGTAGCAGAGGCATGAAATTGTAAAATTGGTATAAAAACATTGTAACATTGTAGAGTTTGTCTGTAATGATCACGTTAATGATGAATCTGAATCAAGCTCCAAATGTAGCCCAAAGAAACCAAATCTGTCTCTTCTCATCACGTGTGTTTGCCGTGCAGCAACAGTTCAGCACGTTTCCCTGAATTCTGGTAAAAAATGCAATGTTTCTTGCTGTGACAGCAGAAGGAGGGAAAGTGGAACATGAACTGGAAGTAAATGAGTGCTTGGGATAAATTTGGAGTCGATACAAATGAGATTTGGAGCAGCGTGAAGCACTAGAGGAGATTGAACATCGCTGGCGTTATGTATGTTTAATTTACTGTATGACTGTTGCTGTGTTTCATTGCCTGACACAAACCCCTGAAGGCCCTCCGTCACCTCCTCCTCGCTCTGTGGAGACAGAGACTCGCCGAGATCTCGCTTCAGATGCAGTGTGTGCAAATCAGATAACGGCATGCTTCATCGATGACCGACCTCAAACATCCCGAAGGTCATCGAAAGTCTGAGCGAAGATCTCTGATAGATCTAAAAACCAGGGCTGAGGATTTTACGTGTTAATTTGGTAGGGCTGGGACAATAAGTCGATGCATCACGATTCGTGGATTATCGGAATGCATCGTGATTCTCTCTGGAATGGATTCTGAGCTTAGTTTTTAACAGCAGATGGCGCTCTAGGCAGGTTTTTAAGCACACACTCAAATGCGCACGAAGAAGAGCGCTTGTGAGTCATTTAAGTGGTTAAATGTACTTGCACCTTGGCTTTTATGGCGTGAGATTAATGTAAACACAGCCCACTGTGAACATCCTAGTAATTCGCTTCAACCTTTTCAAAATGTATGAATGATCATTTTATGTTATTAGAATGAAGTTATATGAGCCTAAAATTCAAGATTTGAGGCAAGTCACCCTCTTATATTTCTATCATATGATATAGTTTAGCAATATCACACCAGCAAGAGTGCTGTTTTTCACCAGAATCTGCACCACTGCAAATGTCATGTTGATTTATACAGCAGTTCAATAAACAAGAAGTTAATATAGTGGCTCAATATTGTTAATATTGTCTGTTTTGCTTAATTTTGCAAATGAAAATAGTTCCAATCAAAGCCACATCAGAATTGTTGAGCATCTGTGATCAACACACAGTGGCGATTCATTATTGTATGAATCCACAGTTTTGAGTCAATGATTCAGTTTCAATGACTCATAAAGAAAAAACTTGCCCTGCGTCCCAATGTGCATACTATCCACCCTATCTGCCCTAAATAGCATTGAAAATTACTAATATCACATATAATTTAGGATGGATAGTATGTACATTGGGACGCAGGCCCGCTTTGTTTCTGAATGAATCAGCCGTTTGAATGAATCAGTTGAATGAATGATTCAGTGTGTCACTCATTAAGTGATAGTTTCATATTTAGTGTATTAATTCACCTTTTTTAATTTCAATATACTTTTCAATATTCATTAAAAACATTAATACATTAATCATTATTTATGCAATGTTGAATTAAAATATTTATTTCTAAAGTTACTTTTTTGTATGTCTAATCAATGCTTTTCTCATCTTACATGATGCTCTTTTGGGGGTAATTTCTCAGCTAAAATTGATGTGCAATTAATTTGCAATTAATTAATTGCACATCATGCACATCATAATGAATTATATTAATTAATTGGCACATCATGTAATTAATTAGGTTAAACATTTTGATTGCTTGACAGTGCTACTAAAAACACAAAAGCCGATGAAGAAATGTAATATTTCTATTAGCTGGAGCAGCACTGAGCCGGATGCGATCCTCGGCTAACCGTCTGTCGGTTCTCAGATCTCCCAGGTCTCTCCTGTCTGCGGGATTCTGGGAAGCGTTTCCAGGTGAAGGCGGTGACTCATAAATCCACTGCGGAGCGGTTTAACAGGGAGAGAAAGACACACTTATTAAAGCAGCGTGTAGGAGACGGCAATTAGTCAAGGATTTTCTCCTTCTCAAACAGTCCGCGTCCCTCAGGGTTATGATTCTCCGTGCAACGATTCGTCACCACGCTCTTGATTGAAAGAACTAATAATGAAACAGGAAGGGTGCCAGTTTTCTGAGAGAGAGACTGTCAGAAGCATCTTGCATGAGAGAATGGAGGAGAATAAATAGTGTTTCACAGCTGCTCTGAACCTGAAGGCCTCATGAATGACACGTCTAGTTAGGACTGGTTTAGTTTGGTTTGGGTTAGTTTAGAGGCTGGATGGATTAGTAGATGTGTGTTTTGTGCTGTTGTTGTTGTGGGGTTAGTGAAGGATGTGGTGTCTTCATGAACAGACACCGTCTGGACGACAGACCTTCTATCTGTCTATTGTTCTATCTGTCGTTCTGTTTGTCTTTTATTCGGTTGTTCTATCTCTCTGTCATCATCATTCTATCTATCATTCCTTCTTTCATTCTGTCTATAGTTTTATTTATTGTCTTGACAAACTCTGCATTTATATTTACAAAATTACAGTAATATGAATTTAATTGTAATTCTACTTACATTCAAATTCAAACTGCAATTCTATTATTCTGTCTGTCATTCTATATATTTTATATTCTATACATCATTCTGTTTTTTGTTCTATCGGACTATAGATCCTATCATCCATCCATCCATCCATCTCTCTATCTATCTATCCACCATCCATCCATCCATCCATCCA
>NW_015507330.1:12743-15495 GCF_001515645.1 Sinocyclocheilus grahami | reverse complement strand
TATCTATCTATCTATCTATCTATCCATCCATCCATCCATCCATCCACCATCCATCCATCCATCCATCCATCTCTCTATCTATCTATCCACCATCCATCCATCCATCCATCCACCAATCATCCATCCATCCATCCATCTCTCTATCTATCTATCCACCATCCATCCATCCATCTATCCACCATCCATCTATCTATCTATCTATCTACCATCCACCCATCTATCCATCTATCCATCTATCCATCTATCTATCTATCTATCTATCTATCTATCTATCTATCTACCATCCACCCATCTATCTATCTATCTATCTATCTATCTATCTATCTATCTATCTATCTATCTATCTATCTATCCACCATCCATCCACCATCCATCCATCCATCCATCTATCTATCTATCCACCATCCATCTATCTATCTACCATCCACCCATCTATCTATCTATCTATCTATCCATCTATCTATCTATCTATCTATCTATCTATCTATCCATCCATCCATCTATCCACCATCCATCTATCCACCATCCATCCATCCATCCATCCATCCATCCATCCATCTATCTATCTATCCACCATCCATCCATCCATCTATCTATCTACCATCCACCCATCATCCATCCATCCACCCATCTATCCATCCATCTATCCAGCATCCATCCATCCATCCACCATCCATCCATCCATCCACCATCCATCCATCCATCCATCCATCTATCCATCCACCATCCATCCATTATCCATTCATCCAAATACTGTATTTTTCTATCCATCCACCCATCCACCTATCCATCTAACATCCACCATCCATCTATCCACCATCCATCCATCCATCCATCCATCCATCCATCTATCTATCCACCATCCATCCATCTATCTATCTATCTACCATCCACCCATCCATCCATCCATCCACCCATCTATCCACCATCCACCATCCATCCATCCATCTATCTATCTATCAACCATCCATCCATCCACCCATCTATCCATCCATCTATCCACCATCCATCCATCCATCTATCTATCCATCCATCTATCCAGCCACCATCCACCATCCATCCGTCCATCCATCTATCTATCTATCCATCTATCCATCCACCATCCATCCATTATCCATTCATCCATATACAGTATTTTTCTATCCATCCACCCATCCACCTATCCATCTAACATCTGTCCATCCATCTATCAGGCTTAAACCAGTCTGAGGTGGTTAGGCCGGTCTGATTTGATGATTTTCAAGGTGTTCAGCGCTTGTTTCATGAAGCTTTCAAACCTTTGTGAATCATTTGTCTCAAACCAGTTATTCAGAGCCTGTATCAAACTGCCAGCAAACAGCAATTTTAGCAAATTTCAGCAAAACAAAGCTTCATTACATCAGAACTGTTTCGAAATTTCAGTCGCCACAAGGAGGCGTTAATCTCTGTGAACTGTGAAATCAAGTCCTGCAAATAAAGAATGTGATAATTTCATTTAATAGATTACACTTTTTACGCTTTACAGCATTTTTGTTGCATTTACATTGTTCTGACCATCATGGGGCATTTCAAGCACTTTGAAACAGTGAATCATTTTGCGAAGCAATTGGTTTAATTGATTCAAAGTTTTGTTTGCTTCATTTCTCCCATCACTACTAGTAAGGACCATGTTTACTAAACACTGGTGATCATTCATCGACCTGAAGCAGGGAAAGTTGTCTAGTGAGCAATCATTCCAGGACCTGGAAATGTCTGATTCCCTGGGTAGTGTGCTTACTGCTGAACTAGTGTGTGGATTGAGACGTAGCCACAGGCTACATGAGGACACGGTAAGTCAGGCACGTCGGGCGATAAGAAGAAAACGGGTTAAGCAGAGAATCGATACATCTGGCTTCAGTTTGTCTGAGTTTAGTGCGTTTGTGAGCACAATGAAAGGGAAAAGCTGACATCATTCAGCATATAATAGATACAAGATGTAGTTGACATTTACATTATCTTTCAACTCAACGCAGAGCACCGGCATTGTCTGTTCTAATGGAGCTCTTTGAAGACGTTGTTGGGCGTTGGAATGTCACCATTGAACGAGACGCGCTTCTGTGTGCAGATCAAACGCGTGGCGTGAGGTTTGATCAGTACCTGCTTGAACTTCACTCTAGTTTGCTGCTTTGAGAGAGTCATTAATCAGAGACGCTCTGTGCCTGAGAGAGAGACGACTACGAGAGCGAGCCTTGATGTGAGAGAACACCGGCGGAGTGTCGAGCTTCATGCTCTTAGACGAGAGAAGAGTAAACTAAATGATTTTCAAAGCAAAAAACAGCAGAACAGAAATGGAAGTGTAAATATGATGCATGTGGAGGAAGAGAAACACGTGCAGTCAGAGGACAGAGAGCGATTGGACCTCAACTGTTGAAGTTGAATTTGAGTTTATCCATCCTTCCATCCATCAAACAGTCTATCTATTCATTCATATATAATTCTGTCTGTCGATTTATCTATCGTTTTGTCTATTTGTTTATATATCTGTCTAGTGTTCTATCTATCTATATCTATCGATTGATTGATCGATCGTTCATTTGTTCATTTGTTCATTTGTTTTGTCTGTCGTTCATTTGTTTGTTTGTTTGTTTGTTCATTCTGTCTGCACTCTAAAAAAATGCTGGGTTAAATACAACCCAGTGCTGGTTAAAATAGGGACAAACCCAGCAATTGATTTGTTTTTGACCCAGTGGTTGGGTTACTACCCAGAAGGTTGGGTAAAACATTTAACCCAACC
>NW_015507330.1:7526-11623 GCF_001515645.1 Sinocyclocheilus grahami | reverse complement strand
ATCTATCTATCTATCTATCTACCATCCATCCATCCACCCATCTATCCATCCATCTATCCACCATCCATCCATCCATCTATCTATCTATCAACCATCCATCCATCCACCCATCTATCCATCCATCTATCCACCATCCATCCATCCATCCATCCATCCATCCATCCATCCATCCATCCATCCATCCATCCATCCATCCATCCATCCATCCATCCATCCATCCATCCATCCATCCATCCATCCATCCATCCATCCATCCATCCATCCATCCATCCATCCATCCATCCATCCATCCATCCATCCATCCATCCATCCATCCATCCATCCATCCATCCATCCATCCATCCATCCATCCATCCATCCGTGGAGTTTCATATTAATTCTACTTCCTAACATTCAGTTTTCTGCATAATTTCACATTCATCTCAAATCCAGGAGGTTTCATCATCTCAGTTCAGTTGTGTTCATTAGCATCAGAGAAGCTGGCGGTTGTAGATGTTGAGCTGTATTTAGTTTCTGTCCTGTAAGATCATCAGAGCGAGTCAGACGTCCTGAAGGCTTTGTGTTTGCCGCTTCTAAAGTGACATTTGGCCTCAGGACAAAAACAGAAACACGCCGTCGACTAAAACAATCTGTTGCCTCTGAACGGAATGAAGCTGCTGATGAAAGCGCTGAGGTGCGTCACCTGAAGGCTGCGTCTGCCCTTCATCTTCTCTCGGTTCCTCTCGGCTTTAATACGAGCAGCGATTACACCTGACGGATCTCTAATGCGTTGCACATCACCGAGTCTCTGGAGTTCTCAGTGACCTTCAGCGCCGTGGACTCGAGGAGCCTCTTCTCTTCCTCCAGCTTTATCTGTTCCTGGTTTCTGCTCAGCTTTACGGCTCTCTCCTCGAATCGCTCCACGCTGCAGGTTTGATGGAGCTCCTTCCAATTTAGTTTTTCTCCATTTGCGCTCAAGACTACGAGTTTTTTTCTTGAGAGAATGGGTATTACTGTTGTACCATGGCGCAGTACGTTTTTCTCTAACCTTTTACAACAACAAAAACTAATAAAAATGCCCAAACACAACAACATTGCTGAAACTTGAACTAAAATGACCATAAAAATGTACTAATAAAATCTAACTCAGAATTTTAACTAACTATAATATCATCTGGATGCTAAAATAACACTGGCATCAGATTATTTACATTCTGGATCAAGCAACACGTTATTATTGGCTCTTGTGCATCAGATTGTTTAGAGAAGAGCGGCACGTTGGTCTCTCACTGTTGTAGGGCACTCATTAGTGCACATCACTGATTACAGGACCGTTTCAGTGCTGCGTTCTTGTCGTCTGTGTTTAAGTGACCAGCGGTGTCACGGCACACATCAGTTATTTGCATGTTTAGCTGATTTAATCATTTATATTCCATTATAAAATAATTTACCATTCACTACCACTACAATAATTAAGTTTGGAATAACTAACATTTTTAATGTTTTTGAAAGAAGCATTTATTTGATTAAAAATACAGTAAAAATTGTGAAATATTATTACAATGTAAAACAGCTGTGTTCTATGTGAATCTCTGTTAAACTGTAATGTATTTCTGTGATGCGCAGCTGTATTTTCAGCATCATTACTCCAGTCTTCAGCGTCACATGATCTTCAGAAATCATTCTATTGATTTCTGAAGATGCTGATTTGCTGCTCGAGAAACATTTCTGATTATTATTAACACAACAGTCTGTATTGTTCAAGTATGGAGTAAGTAAGATACAAATAAAAATAATCATTTTATTCATCAAGGCCACAATAAATTGATTTAAATTGATAAAGACCATTCCATTTCAAATAAATGCTGTTCTTTCATCCAAAGAAAATAGGAAGTAGCAGAGACTTCTTTCAAAAAGGAATGAATGTGTGACTGTTAGTTTGTGTGTGATGGCTGTGTGATGACGTCAGGGGTCAGAGGTCACGGTCACATGCGCTCAGGCTTTGCTGTGAGTGTCTGTGCTTGCTTTAGTTCATGTGAGATGAAATCCTCTGCTTTCTACAGACTCACAGAAGCAGGAACCTGAATTATTCATGACAGAGCAACTTTCCCCTCTGCAGTCCTCAAAACTTAAAATAAATAAATATATAAATCATATTGCATTGTTTCTCCTCTAATTGCCTTCAGCATTAGTTTTAGCTCCTGCGTGGCTTCACTGTTCGTGAGTTTGACAGACAGATGCTCATCATTCTCATGTGGAAAGCAACAGTGTCCATTATAGAGGAAACTGCCGTATCGTTAGCTCTGACCAGGGCTTTTTATGCCTAAAACTTCAAAGAAAGAAAGAAAGAAAATCACAGAATGAAATATTTCAGCTAGTTGCCAAGGAAACATTTCTCATTTTCTTTTAACTGGTAACACTTTACAATAAGGTTCCATTAGTTAATGTATTAATGAACAATACATTTATTACAGTATTTATTAATCTTTGTTAATGTTAGCAAATGAAAATACAGCCAATCATTGTTAGTTCATGTTAGTTCACAGTGCATTAACTAATGTTAACAAACACAACTTTTGATTTTAATAATGCATTAGTAAATGTTGAAATTAACATGAACTAAAATTAATAAATGCTGTAGAATTATTGGTCAATCTTAGTTCATGTTAACTAAAGTAGTTAACTAATGTTAACTAATGAACCTTACCGTAATATACTGTAATATCTATATAAATATAGATAGATAGACATATATAGTTAAATAAATACTAAAATGACAAAAACAACAAAATTACTAAAACTTAAAATGAAAATGGAAAAGAAGAATATAATTCAAAATATTAATAAAAACTATAATGGTATCTGTTTTTTTCTCTTTGCTGTTCATACAGAAGCAGTTATGATGATGCTCTGTCTCTCCTGACGGTACGAGGATAAGTTATTGGTCAGTCAGTGATTCTCAGCATTAGCATGCTCTCTCCACACCTGCTCTTTCTCCTCGCTGACGCGCTGTTGTTTGTGTCTCTGCGTTCTCGCCGCAGATGGCCTGTCTTCACCTCTCCTTGTAAGTCGCTGTCACATGATGTAACCCTGAATAAGATCAGGTCAGATGTGAGCCGCGCTTTGGGATGCTGCTAAACTACCAGAAAACCAAGAAGTGTGGGTTTCTGAATCTAAATGAAAGATTAAGTGAGATTTATTTTGCCAGAGACGCGCCGTTCGCTCACGTCTGTAAATGATCATTCTGTCATCATTTACTCGAAACGATTCAACATTTACTTTTAAATGATGAATCGTCTGGAGTAAATGATGAATCGTCTGGAGTAAATGATGAATCGTCTGGAGTAAATGTTGAATCGTCTGCAGTAAATGATGAATCGTCTGGAGTAAATGATGAATCGTCTTCAGTAAATGATGAATCGTCTGGAGTAAATGTTGAATCGTCTGGAGTAAATGTTGAATCGTCTGGAGTAAATGATGAATCGTCTGGAGTAAATGATGAATCGTCTTCAGTAAATGATGAATCGTCTGGAGTAAATGTTGAATCGTCTGGAGTAAATGATGAATCGTCTGGAGTAAATGAAGAATCGTCTGGAGTAAATGTTGAATCGTCTGCAGTAAATGTTGAATCGTCTCGAGTAAATGATGAATCGTCTGGTGCAAATGATGAATCGACTCGAGTAAATGATGAATCATCTGGAGTAAATGATGAATCGTCTGGAGTAAATGATGAATCGACTCGAGTAAATGATGAATCGACTCGAGTAAATGATGAATCGACTCGAGTAAATGATGAATCGACTCGAGTAAATGATGAATCGACTCGAGTAAATGATGAATCGACTCGAGTAAATGATGAATCGACTCGAGTAAATGATGAATCGACTCGAGTAAATGATGAATCGACTCGAGTAAATGATGAATCGACTCGAGTAAATGATGAATCGACTCGAGTAAATGATGAATCGACTCGAGTAAATGATGAATCGACTCGAGTAAATGATGAATCGTCTCCAGTAAATGACGAATCGCCTGGAGTAAACGATGAATCGTCTGGAGCAAATGATGAATCGTCTGGAGTAAATGATGAATCGTCTCCAGTAAATGATGAATCGTCT
>NW_015507330.1:824-3902 GCF_001515645.1 Sinocyclocheilus grahami | reverse complement strand
AGTAAATGATGAATCGTCTCCAGTAAATGATGAATCGTCTCGAGTAAATGATGAATCGTCTCCAGTAAATGATGAATCGTCTCGAGTAAATGATGAATCGTCTCCAGTAAATGAAGAATCGGAAGGAATATACAGTAGGTAATATTTTTTACACAAAGTTCTCTAAAGGAAGTTTTTTAAATGCTTTACCAGGAATCGTACTTTTTTATATCAAATATGGAAATGAGAAATCTTATATAATGTTTGTTATATTGATGTGAGTTGGTTGGCAGTTGTTTTTCATTACTTCTGTCTTGCTGTTATTTGTTAGTTTAAAATACTTTGATCTTGAAAGGAATGCTTGGAAAAACGTCAGTCTCCTGCTTTCTGTTCATTTGTCATCTGTTCATGAAGAGTATCAATGAATTTCTCTCTTTATGTCTATTTATGGTCATTGACTGGAAAAGTGCAAAGCAGCAGTAAAAAGCTGTTCATGATGAACTGTTACTGTATACAGTGAAATATTAGATTAGATCAGATGAAATAAGACAATGTTTCAGTTTTACTGTCAGATACTGAATGAGTTGCTTTATAATGAGAACATACCCTTTACACAAAACTACAGGCATTTTACAGTCAAAGCACTTCATTGTGTATGATTTACAATATAAGTGAGTGTGTGTGTCACTGAACTGAACTTGTTTTATATTTGATGATCTTTACATATGAACTGAAGTGAATCAACACTGAACTGGAGCTGAATAATGACACTACTGTCTTGCTAGAGCTGAACTCAGATTTGCCTCATATTTTAAGTTTACCATTGATTCTGTGACTTTCCTTGACTTGAGCTGTGAAATATTCAGTCAGGAGAATCCTGACCTTAAAACGTCTTAACGAACTTAAATTCTCAGAAACAGCTGCCCAACTGAGCTGAACAGAATGGAAAACGTACATTTATAATTGAAAAAGTTGGTATCATGTGAGTGAGTGAGAGTTTGGGTGTGAGAGTGAGTGTGTGTGTGAGTGTGTTTCTGTGTGTGTGTGTGTGTGTGTGTTTCTGTGTGTGTGTGTGTGTGTTTTTGTGTGTGTGTGTGTGTTTCTGTGTGTGTGTGTGTGTGTGTGTTTCTGTGTGTGTGTGTGTGTGTGAGTGTGTTTCTGTGTGTGTGTGTGTGTGTGTGTGAGTGTGTTTCTGTGTGTGTGTGTGTGAGTTGGTGTGTGTGTTTGTGTGTTTTTCTGTGTGTGGTGGTACCGCTCAAAATCTGATAAATGTCCAGTGTTTACAGTAGCAGCAAAACCTATACGTGTATATTCTCTTCACCAGACATACACTTATCTTGGATATAAAATTAATATTGCAGGAGAATGGAAAGAGCAAGTAGACATCATCCTGTCAGAATTCACATGCAGGCTGGACCTGATTGATAAATGCCCACTGCTACTGACCATGAAGCTGGAGGCTATTAGACAGGTGGCACTATCTAAAGTACAACATCTGTTCTCCAACGTTCATATCCATCAGAAAGTGCTGAGCGAAATGAATAACAAAACAGTGAGCTCAGAGCGAAAGGGGTTTGGACTAAATACACATAGCACTCGTGACATTATTTTTCATCCCCAGTGGGAAGGAGGACTGGGGGTACCAAATATGATATGGGTTTATACCAGCATGTGAATTTCCCACCTTCTGAACATGCTGAATAATGATGACAAAGATGTTAGGGAGCTGGCTCGATCCTCCCTGTTCCTGGACCTCAGGAGACGCAAGCTGCCGTTAGCAGGGAGTCAGAGCCCCACTTACTTGGCTTCAAAAGAAAACCCAGCGGGAAACTGGACACTCACTCTGCTGGTTTTGGTGTCTGGTCAGACTGGCCGGACCTGAATGATCTCTGTGTAAGAACTGGAGTATCACTGGAGTGGGCCCGGTCTGACTCTGAGAGTGTGAGGGTCTCCGAGGCTTATGTCAGAGCAACAGCCACAGCCACATGGGTATAGCCACCCGCTAACATCCGCAGGTGCCCGGCGAACTCTCATGGATTTACATCAGTATCACCAAAAACAACACTGGACTGGACTGAACCTTCAGGGAAAACTTGCATGTCTTCCCTCTGCTGATCATTCTGTTTCTCACTCATTTCTCAAGAATGCTGCACTCAGTGAGGACATTGCCATTTTCACAGTAAAGGCCAGATTACAAGTTCTTCCTACTAGACTCAACCTTTCTATCTGGTTTCCTACAGCTCAGGTTCCTCACTGTCTGCATCACACTACAGAACAGATCACTGAAACACTGCCACATATCCTGAACGGCTGCCGTGCTTACAAGGGAATGTACATAGCACGCCATGACAGAATAGTGCACCTGATAGTGAAAGACATATCAAACCATTTGTAACCGCCCACAGTGCAGTTACTGTGGTTTTTCTAATTGTAGTACCTTTTCCATGCTCTAGGGGGTTCTCTAGAGTACTGAAGTTCTGGGATAAAAGTCAGGGAAAGCAGAGTAAACGTATGTTTGGTTGGAGAGAAGCATGGCTTCCTCTTGTGCTAACCTCATGTGTAGAGTCCGGGTTGGGAAACCATTGTTTTAAGCTCAACCAAGTAAGTGGTTTGTTGTTCATTTTGTGTGGCGAACATTGCATTAATCTTGTAATTGGTGGTTTATGTTTGTCCTATTTGGGTTATTTAAATGTGACCATGTTTGGTGCTAATGTTAGTTTGTATGTTTTCATATAGAAGGACTTTTTTCTTACCTTCATCTACAACATTGATCATCCTAAATACCTATTTATGAGACCTTCTACAATGCTTATACTACTCCGCTTATCATTTGGGATTTGGGGTGACCCATTCCAATAGTAACGGTGATTTGACTGGTTCTACTGATTGATGATGATGGAGTGTTATCAGGATAAAGTCATTACAACGCACCCTAATGTAGCGCCTGGAGATCTTCAAACAAAGCTAATTGGAGCTCACTCTAGAAAGGAATCTTATGGGATGTTTGCTCCTCACTAATTTTACAACTCATCGCCATCATCTTCACTAAGGGACAGAGACTTTCTAGGATAAAGCACTATTTAATGGACAATGAACAGA
>NW_015507330.1:0-337 GCF_001515645.1 Sinocyclocheilus grahami | reverse complement strand
AGGCTGATTTTTTGTTTTTATATTTCGGAGTTTAGGACACACACACAGGCTGGTTGAAAGAGGGCTAAACGGCTAGCAAAGTACTGTGCTTTGTCCTCTATCATAGGAAGCCGTCATATATGGCGGAGACGCTGTTATTTATACCCATAACAACTGAGTGATATGCTTAATATTGTGAAGACTTGTTGCATGCCATTGGTCCATGATTTTGTACATGTATCTAACTGCATCTATGATATTTACGTCCTTGTAAGTTATTTCTTTTAAGTGGACTTAAATAAATAGTTAAAATGTGTGTGAGTGTGTTTCGAATCAGCTCATGACAGGAAATGTGAAT
>NW_015507329.1:92591-92928 GCF_001515645.1 Sinocyclocheilus grahami | reverse complement strand
TGTAGCGTCTGGACCACTCAAACACACAATATATATTTTGTTAGCTAGATTTAACAAATACTCTGTAACACCCCAGGAAGCCGAACAGGCCCCTGGTTCCATGGTAACCCTGACACCCGATACATTTACGACCTCCTAGAATTTAGGTGAAGAAAATTGCTTTCTTGCCCATAGGGAAAATCCACAAGGGAAGGACTTTTCTTTGCTAATTAAATAATAGGAAAACCTTTCTTTGAATGAACACACATGATCCTTCAGGTCATTGGGTATATTATTGTCATTGTGTATTTGGTTTTTGAAATTGTATACTGTTATGCAGACTTATAATCGAAACACA
>NW_015507329.1:84795-85604 GCF_001515645.1 Sinocyclocheilus grahami | reverse complement strand
TGTGACTTTTTGTACTGCATGCTTTCCAAAATGTTTTAGAAAAATGCAATTCCAAGAAAACTGGAATGAAGCAGATGGTACAAAGAAAGTTACTGCTTAGATTAACAATGTTTTGATGTTTTAATATCATGCAAAATGAAAGAATTCATTAGTTTGAATGTGGCACTAATTAAATTTTTTTTTACATAGTTCATTAGATCATACCCGCAAAACGGTGTCACTGACAGAGATCTGAACTTATTTCAACTCAGAGACAAAAGATAATAAGAAATACAAGGCTGTTCCCTCAAATCATGACAAAACATAGATCAATATGACTCATTTTGTGTAAACAAGACCTCGCAAAACTCTCTGCCATCAAAGTGCTACATGGCGAGAATTGAAATAAAGATCTACCGTCTCACCTCATAGAGATGTGAAGGCTTTCCTCTGAGTCACTGAGAGCTTGTTAAGTCAGACACATTTGTACAAATTTGCCATGAGAACTGACAGACAGAGGAGAGGCTGTTCAGACGCTCTTCATTGGCCTGTCAAACGATATCTAGAGCAGCAAAAACGGCTTTTCAGGACTCACGTTTTACACATTTTACAAAGTTAACACATTTCAAGCAAATTGTTACTGTTAGAAAAAAATAATCCATTAATTGAAATAAATCTGAAATAAAATATAAATATTATATGAAATTTAAAACTTTCAATTAAAAAAAATTAATTAGAAATGTTGCCTTGGAAACTAATTGAAATAAAGTAGCTACTGAAGCACACAGATATATTTCTGTTATATTTTATTGATTTACTTTTTTTTTTAA
>NW_015507329.1:69034-83825 GCF_001515645.1 Sinocyclocheilus grahami | reverse complement strand
TAGCTCTTTTTAGAGCTAATAAATAATAAAAACATTACAAATCCATACCACTCCACTCCATCAGTTAACATCTTGAGAAGCGAAAAGCTTTGTGTTTGTAAGAAAGAAAGAAATAACATAATTAAGATGTTTTTAACTACAAACCATTGCTTCCAGCTAACATGCGTCCAAAATCAATAAATGTTTTTCATCAGTGAAAAAGTCATCTCGACTGAATCAGGAGTGAAATATGCACAGATCAAACACAGTTTGCAAGCCAAAACAGTTCAAAACAGTCCTAAACACAGATGTGGGTGAGCTTTAATGTGCAGCCTGTTTATACGGGTACATTGTTGCACATTTTGATTGATGCTTTTTGGTTTTATGGTATTGTTTTAAGTAAATATTACATGATACGTAATGGTTAAACCAGTTTAAAGTGTAGTCTTACTCAACATTATGTATTCTTTGAAATGAGTTGGCAGCAGAAACAGCTTAAGAACCGAACGAAATGTTATCATTTCATATTAAGTAAATGAGTAAACTAGGGCTGCACAATGAATTGAATTTGTAATCACAATTATAATTACGGATGCCACAATTATGTAATCGTTCAAAGTCGACTTGCGTTATTCTGTGTGCTTAAGATGTTTTTTTTTCTACAGGTTATCTTAAGGGTTCTTCCATTGTTTTTTTATTGTTATTATTTATTTAAAGAAGAAACAATCCAATGTTGACCTTCGAGGCTCATAAAAAAGCTAAAGTTTTTCAGTTAGTGTTTTCAGCTTGTTTATATTCATAGTAAAATATGGCATGCAGTTGCTTCAAAAATCATTCAATGTAAATTGTGATCGTAATCGTAACTAATAATCACAATTACAAATGCAAGGGAATAATTCACAATTATGATTTTTGTCATAATTGTGCAGCCCTAAAGTAAACTTAATTTAATAATGCGATTTAAACCATAATGCCATTGATATGACAACTGAATACATTATAATTATATGTTAATGCTGTGATTTCAATATTCACAAGGATTCATTTGTAAGTCTGTAAAGTTGTTCATATGTAAATAATTTACGTTTTAGGTGTTTAGATGCTCTAAAAGCATCAGTAAACTCTATTGCTGCTATTGAACTACCCTGTAGAACCTGTTTGCACATTCTTCTCTTGTACATTCCTGCTCATCTTATTATTTATTAAGTCTACAATATACTGTCCTGCACATTTTATTTTATTCTTATTTTTATTTTTATTTTTTTTTATCTTTTTCCATACCTATATTTATATATATTTTTCTTGTGTTTGCATTTTTTTAATAATTGCACTGTCCATGCAGCGGACATGACTTACATTTCACTGCTGGTCATATATTCTGTATATAACCATGTATGTGACAAATAAAAAATCTTGAATCTTGAATCTTGAATCTTGAATCTTGAATTACTCAAACTAAAGTCAACAAACAAACAAAAAAATCGTAATAGAAACATAAAAAAAATAATAAAAATGACAAAAGCACAAAACAATTATTTTTTTTTGTTAATTAAAATAAAGCTTACTGAAAATATAAATATCATTGAATAAAAAACTTAAATGACAGAAACATTTAAATTCTGCCTTGGAAACTAACTTAAAAAAAGAGTACAAAAATTACTAAAAATTAAAACAAACTAAATCTTAATAGAAACATTAAAAAAATAATAAAAATGACAAAAGCACATAACAGAAATTGTGTTTGTTAATTGAAATAGAGCTGAAATGAAATATAATATAAATTACATGAGATGAATGTTAGATGAATATTTAAACAACTGAAAAATAGAAATGTTGCATTGGAAACTAACAATACTAAAGTATAAAAAATATTAAAACGGAAACAAACAAAAATGAAAATCTTAATAGAAACATTTAAAATATAAATAAAAATGAGAAAAGCACGTAAGAAAAATCACTATAACTTAAGCTAAAATTAAAACAAACTAAAAAAACAAAAATAAAAACCAATTTAAAATATATTTAAATACTATTAGTAAAAAAAACTATCATACAAAAATAAACAAAATGCCTTTAAAAGTCTATAGTGTAATGCATTAATATATATGTTTTTTTTTTTATATGAGTGAAAATTCATTTCTTAATTTGATCAATTGATTTTTAAATATCTTATACATTTTCCTGTTTTCAGCCTGTATTTAGGTGGTATTTTCTTGTGCAGTTTTTGATTGACATAAATTACATCTGAATTCTGGGTAACACTTTAGAATAGGGAACACATATTCACTATTAACTAAGAGTTTTCCCTGAGCAAACTCCTAATTTGCTGCTTATTAATAGTTAGTAAGTTAGTTGTTACCTTTAGGTATGGGGTGGATTAAAAGGTTAGTTCATCCAAAAATGAAAATTAGCCCACAAATTACTCACCCTCAAGTCATCCTAGGTATATATGACTTTCTTCTTTCAGACGAATCCAGTCGGCGTTATATAAAAAATTGTCTTTGATCTTTCAAGCTGTTTCATGGCACTCAGCGGGTGTTGCATGCATCAGTCCAAAAGAAGTTAAATAAAAAGTGCCCATCCATAAAAAAATTTCTCACACGGCTCCGGGGGGTGAACAAAGGCCTCCTATAGCGAATCGATGCGTTTTTGTAAGAAACAAAAGATTTTGTTTTGATCTCTCCCCTGCGCTTCCGCGTTCGTCACTTCTGAGCGGCGCATGCGCAACGCTGAACTCATACGTCATCCGCCTGGAGCTGCTTCCATGTACAAGTATTGGCACAAGCTACATTGAAGTGATTACGTTTTGAATATGGATATTTTTCTTACAAAAATGCATCGATTCGCTACAGGAGGCCTTTGTTCACCCCCCGGAGCCGTGTGAGACACCTTTTTTTTAATGGATGGGCGCTTTTTATTGAACTTCTTTTGGACTGATGCATGGATGCATGGACACCTAGGATGACATGAGGGTGAGTAATATGTGGGCTAATTTTCATTTTTGGGTGAACTAACCCTTTAAGGGATCTAAAATACGGTCATGCAGAATAAGGCATTAATATGTGCTTTATAAGTACTAATAAACAGCCAAAATGCTAATAATGCATGCTAATAAGCAACTAGTTAATAGTGAGAATTGGTCCTTAAAATAAAGTCTTACCGAATTCTGCTCCTGATGCATGATTGTTTTTCCTGAAATTTCACCTCAGCGGAATATCTCTCTCCAGGACTTGCTAAGCAAACATCCTGGACATCAGCTCTGGCTTACAGAGCAGTTAATGGCCCATCAACAGGCCAGTTCCTCACTGGCCGGACCAGCATGGCAGGCTGCATTCGGCTGATTCACTCATTTCTAACACCAGGAGAAAATCGCTTGTCACTCCAGGTCCAGAAACTTTCCTCTTCTGCACCACAGTGGTAAAATGACCCTCTAACCGCTATTAGAACAGTCTAACGGTGGACACACTTCACCTCTAGTTAAAATCCGAAGAGCTCTGCTGTCAAACTCGACTCCATTTTGTTATCATGCATTCTGTTATATAAACTTGGTATTGTGTATTACAGGGGTTTTCAAAGTCTAAGACAGTGGGCCTCCCTTTTGACACAACTTACCCAATGGCGCCCCCCCAACACACACACACACACACACACAAAGATAAACACACAGAACAATGTCAGACTGTTAACTCACTTTTATCATTATTTGTGATAACATGAAAAGTGCAGTTATTTTCAGAGTAATAACAAGTAAGTTAATATAAAGTTTTTAAAACTAAGAATAATGAAACAAAACAATGATGGTTCGATATGAAAAGAACATAATTTTTTTTAGCAATTTAAATTTGTAAGAGCTGTCCATCCCAGTCAAAACAGTCAGATGATCTGTAACAGAGAGTGGGGAAATAACTTTAAACAACGCCAAAATTTAAATATCTCTACTATTGATTAATATGCTTACATAATTATATCCCTACCTTAGTGAGCGGTATGCATTTGTTTCCTCGCTGTGCAGAGAAGACTAATTCGTGGTGACGTCAGAAACAGACGAAGGTCATCCTCCACTTGAAGACGTGGACGATATTTGTTCTTGATGAATGTCACAGCAGAAAATCCTGATTCGCACAAATACGTTGAAACGAATGGTAAAAGTTTCCTCAGTGCTCTTTGTGTGAGTTCAGGAAATTCATTTTGAACAGAGAGCCAGAAATGTCCAATGGAAGAGTGTGTAATCATTTGCTCCAGTTCATGATTACTAGTCAGATCAATCAAAGCCTCTTCGTCTTGTATAGACAGTGCGTCACTTTCTGCTGGCTTGAACTTGAATGGATTGCGAATCCACTCATCCTGGATTGTCTCGTTGGAAAAATAGTGTGTGAATTGCTGACACAGACCCCTTAGGTGTTCAGCGACCAAAGGCTGAATAGGAACCACTGTCAGCCCTGCCTCTTGCATGAAGTCAGCCAGCATAGGAAACATGTCCACGCATCCTTTCTCCACACGAGTGGCCCATAGATCCCAAGGTGTCGCCGAAGTTTTGCGGGCCTCATGCTGTCATTAGCCAAAATATCTTGACAAACCACACATAAAGGTCGTGGTTCATCAGCTAGTCCTGTCCACGTAAACCCTAAACTCAAATACTGATCAACATATCGTCTTCTTTTGGGTTTAAGCCCTGAAGTTGAAGGCTTTGAATCGGGGGGTCTCAGAAACCGCTCCATTGTATTATTAGGCATATTCATATTGGCGGGCTTGTCAAACAGCAGCGAATTGGCCTTCTGGGTGAAAAATGTTTCTCACATTTCTGACTTATTTTTTTAGTATCGTTTAAATAAAAACATTTATATATAATAAAAAATACATATAATAATTTAACTCAATAATTATATTTTTAATTTATTATAACTTCCCCGCGCCTCCCCTGACATGCTCTGGCCCCCCCCTGGGGAGGCGCGCCCCACATTTTGAAAACCCCTGGTGTATTAGATTTGTATTGGCTTCAAATGTGCTGAGCAGTTTAATCATTAACTAAAACTAAGACTAAAGAACTTTACAATATAACTATTACTTGAAATAAAATAAAGATTATCTCAAATAAATATAATATTAAAAATGATTTTTTTTCAGGTAGTTGCCATGGCAACATTTTTCTTTCATTTAGGTTAAGTTGAAGTACTAAAAAACACACACACACACACACACACAACGGCTAAATTACAAGTACAAAATTATAAGTACAAAAGTTACTAAAACAAACAAGCAAAGATCCTAAAAGAAACATTTAAATAAATAAATAAAATTAAATTGAAAAAAATGCACCTAACAAATTGTTTTTGTTTTGTCAAATTAAAACAAAACTTGTATAAAAACTGAATACATTTTAAATTGTATAACAACAATACTAAAACGAACTAAATTTAAAATGTAATCAGAAAATACAAATATTCTACTTCAAAATGATAGTAAACTGGTGCTGAGTTCCATGTTGTATCAAATGTGCGTTTTGTTGAATTACATTATATTATTATAGTACTCATAGAACTATGAATTTCTTACTACTATAACAACTTAAGTTTGACCTCATGAAATTACAGTTTTGTGGCTTAAAAGCCACTTAAACACTAAAAACCACTAAAGGAATGTTTGATGAAAAGGATTGTGTTAAATCTGACTGGCGGAAGCCTTTGGTGAACCTCTAGACATCTTTTCAAACAGGTCAGTTTTCTGAAGAACTTATGAACTTAAGAACTTAAAGTGCAGCCATGCAGAAACTCAAAAGACTATCAACGGTCCCTTCAGGAACTCCGTCATAAGAGAAATGTTTTTGAAGCACTTGAAATACAAAGTGAAGTTACTCAAGTACACTAGAAATATCAAAACATACTTGAGGCCCCCAGAAGTGGTCCCTAGATGTATCACCAGTGTGGGAATCTGAAAAACCAACTCTCTGATATAGCATAAACTCTTATTTTTGTAAACTATGACTGGGACATTTTTGTTTTGTGACATTCACCTGAACACAGGAAAGAAACTGAAGTTCATTAAAACATGTCATGGGCATTTCAAGAATATTTTCAAATACATTTCAGAATATAAAACATGGCCAAAAATATATTTACATAAACATGAAACTGACTTTAAAAGATGAGTTTAAAAGGCCCATACAGCAAACACACGCATAATACATAATGCAGTGAGCTTTTAATACAGTAATGCAATAAGCTTTTAATGGAGCAACTCAACGTCCCTTCGTTACTAGTTCTAAAGTGACGTTTTCGAATTAACGGAGGCTTGAGCTCAGCTGATAAACTGTCAAACTGAGATTTTAATCTGTAGAGGAAGGAAGTAGTTCCGCACAAAAGAGTTTTGTTGTATAAACACAATATCGCACCTGTAGCCGTGCGATATGGCTGTATATCAGCATGCTGTGATTACCTGCGGCCGATTCACAGCCATGCTGATGTCCTCGATAGCACACGTACATCACAGAGACGTCTATTTGACGTCTGCATTTACATCTGCAAGATATTTTTTAGAGTGTTTGCTCATCTGTAATACGTCTATAGGACGTTTCCTATCAGATGACAAACAGTAATGTCATATCGTCTGCGCTAATATTGAAAGTGTTGTTTTAACGATGTGCGATTTGACATTATCGAGTATATCACAAAAAACTAACAAAAACACATCCAGAGAGTGCACACATTCGCTGTGTGATTTAGTCTATTAAAATGTATTTAGAATGGCCATAAGATTCCAGATAAAAGGCAAAATGCCACTGTATGTCATGTGTAATACGTCTATAGGACGTTTCCTATCAGATGACAAACAGTAATGTCATATCGTCTGCGTTAATATTGAAAGTGTTGTTTTAACGATGTGCGATTTGACATTATCGAGTATATCACAAAAAACTAACAAAAACACATCCAGAGAGTGCACACATTCGCTGTGTGATTTAGTCTATTAAAATGTATTTAGAATGGCCATAAGATTCCAGATAAAAGGCAAAATGCCACTGTATGTCATATTTATATAATTTAACATAGTTCATCTATGTCGCAATTTTTCTCCAGATATCAGCATGATAACAAATGTAATATTGATTTTATATAAGTTTAATAAAGTTAGTTTTAAGTTACTTACATTTAAATGCCTTTTTTTGCTGTATTCGCCAATGAAAATAGTCCCAAACAGCACTGTTTTGTGCCGCTGAGCGACACACAGGACGGTGTTTCCTTATTGAATGAATCAGCTTTTTGAACGAATGATTCAGTGACTCACTCATTAAAACAGTCAAATGTTTATTTCCTGAAGGAATCCGCTCAACAGAGCTCAAAATGCTATTTTTAAAATTTCAGTACCGATTGGTATACCGAAGTCGGTACCTTTGACAACCATAGGCCAAACATGTTTTTGTTAAAACATGTTTTTAAACATATTTATGTATTTTATATTTTTTATATTTTTTAAAATTGTATTTATTTGAAAATACATACTTTTAAAATAAAAATATGTTAAATGCATTTAAAATATATATTTTGCCCTCCATATATTTTAATCCAAGAAAATAAATGTACAACTTTATTTGTTGTCTATAGCACATCTGAATAAAAATCAGCAATGAACATACTTTACAATGTTTCAAATATATATATATATATATATATAATTAAATAATTATAAATTTAATTTTTATCTCTAGCCTAAATGTAGAGTACATTTACAACATATAACATAAACAATATATTTTTGCCATATGCTTGTGATTATTAATATCAGAATGAATGGTTTATTTCCATGCAACTTTAAGATAATCTCAGCATCTCATAGTATTCGCATGAATAAAGCAGTGCATTGAACATATTTTGCAATGCATGCAGCAAAATTAAATGTTCCCTTGTGGCTCCAGAGAAGCATTTGTAGTTGCATAATGACACTGTAATGTGACATAAAAGCAAAGCATTACCGCAGGAGAAAATATGCTTTTTGTGCCATATTGATTCAATTATCCCACATTTTTTCAGAGTCAGCCTCGAGGCACACCTGTGAGCTCATTTAAACCAAGAAGCTTATCATGAAACGCTGTGTGTGCTTGTGCGTGCTTGTTTGCATGCATGATGTGAGTTTGTGTTTGCAGCTAGCAGAAAATGGAGAGTGTATATGCACACATTGCTCTATTGTCCATCTGATTGTATTGAAGTAAAGGAGTGTGAAGCCGCAGCAACAGTCAATAGCATGAAATTGAAAACTATGAGGCCGCGTTTCAATCAGGGGATGAGGGAGACCCGCGCCGCTATTGACTTACGATCCTGTCACATTCCCTTGATTAAAAATATAGCTTGGTTCAATTTCACAGCATTGACTGACTTATTGATTGCTATTTCTGTACTTGAAGTGGCTTTCACAAGAAATGAATTGTAGTTATTTGGACTAAGGGAGAACATTACTGAAGGCCTGGGGACCATTCACAGTCGGCATTTCACTTTCCTCGGCGCTAAAACCGAGAAAGTATTATACATTTTATGCACTTTACTTTTCAACAGAAAACATCCTGGGAGCTCAACAAACTGCTTGGACATTTCTCCAAGACACCATGAAATTAAAACTAAAGTTATGTGTCTTTTAGCTCAAGTGTTAGGCCTATACTCATAAAACCTGACAAAATTGCATACAAATTAAAAAATATTGAAATCATTAATTATTTACACAGAAGCCAAAAAGCAAGTAGTAATAGCTTTGTAAATATATAAATATCATATTTAGTTTACATTCAAAAGCCTACAGTACATGTAAGGAATAACTGGCGATGGACCATTGAATTATTAGAAAATAATGCACACCCGAGGTTTTTGAGTCTTGGCCGTTACACCTCGGGTGTGCGTTATTTTCTAATAATTCACTGGACCGGAGTTAATTATTCCGCTTTTACTACGGTTAATTTCTTCCGCATCTCATCCCACGCCTACATTGCTAATTCCAAAACGTAATTTTTAGGGATGTACCGAAATGAAAATTATGGGACGAAATGGAATATTCTGGATGCACTTGGCCGAAAACCGAAATGAAACTGAAACAGCTTTTTAATAACTATTTATTGTTTAATAAATACAATTAAATAATTGTGTACGACTTAAGTTAACTCAATAATTTGAATGATAATGAATTTAAAAAATGCAGCTGTACAACACCTTGTTACAGCACAGTGGCGCTACTACAAACAGGAGCAAGTATAATACATAGAAATATGTTATTTGAGCAGACTTTGCTTTTCCGGTGAGTATGAGCAATAGAGTGGAGAGTTCGCATGGGCTGTGAGCAACTCAACAGAACGCACATTCATAGGCTACGTTCACACTGTCAGTTTTTGGGATTGACAACCGCATTTAATTACAGGTGTCAGTCTCGAAATGTCCTGTTCACATAGCAACTTGCAGTAGCTTCTCAAATACTGTCTGTTTGAATGTGCAACGGGAGTCAAGCCCGTATTCCTGTCCGGTAACCATAGCGACAGTGACCAAAGTAATATAAAAAATGGCGATGTCCATAAACCTGAAAGACTTATCACTTTTTCTGACATGACAAGAGTCCAATCAAGCTGCGAATTCATCCATCAAATCTTCATTAACCGACAGCAGCTTTTATATTTGGGTGGAGAGTTGCGCATTTGAGAACGCAATATAGAGTCTGGTGGATACTGGATCTAAAACTTTCAGATGACACGCAGCTCTCTCTGTCACTATAAGTTACTGATGTAGGATATCAGACCGAATCAGACCATCTAAGATTTGGTCAAAACATGGTTGAAACATGAGTAGCCGAATTCCACAGAGGCCCAAGACAACAGGATGGTCTTAAATCAGATCCTAGCACTAGCCAGTCTGAAGCAAGCCTAACCAACTCTTTCACAGAACAGCTTTCAACATTAACACAAAAGGAACACACTGATCATAACAACTTAGGAAGGAGATTGTCAATTTTTGGGCAAGTAATCAAGATTAAATGGTCAAAGAGATGACAGCATGACCCTCACGTGATAGTAACCACAATCACGAGCCCTGTGGATTGACTTCCCCCAACTCTTACAAAGAACAGACTTTCAGAGATTCCTTACAGACCTCTTAATCTCTGGTCTTCATACATTCGCATACATTCACAGAATGGCACAGAAACTGCCTTTCCATGTACCTAAATGACACTAAAAGGACTTGTGAGCAACTAATAATTTATATGCATAACTCCATATTATAAATGTCTTACACTGCCGATCTTGTTACTGTGCTAATTAATAGTGTTTTCACTATATTTTGGATATTAATATCCATTGCAGAGTTGATGTTACACGGCCCATTCAATGAATCGCTGGCCGTCTCAGTGATCAGCCGTAAAACAGTGATTCTGTCCAAATTCCCTTTAAAATCTTAAATGATTCCCTTTGAGCTAAATTGACCCTGTTTCCCTTTCACTGAAAACCAGAGGTGTGACTTTGTTTTAAAAAAGTGGGTGGTACAGGAGTGAGTGGGTCACTAATAACATATATCAAGTAATTTTTTTTTTTTAATGGTTTTAGATTTAGTTTCAGTTAACTAAAATAACACTGGTCCATGCAGCACTTAATGATCAAAAAACAACCACAAACTTTCGCAAACCCAGTAACATTCAGACGTTCTCACAATTGCTAATTGGTGCTGGTAAAGTAGAAAAACCCTGTAGCATCACCCTGGCTCCAGAAAAATGGGTAAAAGCCAGTGAATCTGATTGAAGCTTGGAGCTCTTACCATTTCCGTGTGCAATAAACATCAGATGATCGATGAGCGGTTGCTGCACGGTGGCGTCTGAGGCCAAGACTATCTATTACCCTAATGTTGAGCTTTGAGGAACATCAGTCTTTCCAGAAGGCAGAACAGAACCATAATCTGATGTCTTAAATGTGACCTGGTGATGTGAGAGGTCAAACCAGATCATGTTTCAAGTTCTTTGTACTTTTCTTGGAGAAACTCAGCTCTCACTTCAGCTTTTCACTTCCATCTCTGACACTGTCTGTATCACGCATTGACACACAGGTGCAGGTGTTTGATGGGCTGGAAATGGATGTCAGTCCGTAAACCGTCCCTATACTGCATCGCCAACTCTGTCACAGCTGCTGGAGAGATGATGCTCTTCCTCACCCTCAGCCCTCATTTCAGCTCTGATTTGTTTTGCCTTTAACCCTCTATAGCACTGCATTTTCCTAGTTACACAAGCACATGAATATGAGATCAAACAGGCAATTAAAATAGTTAATAATAAAACAATCAATAAACTAATACATTATACTAAATTTTCTGCCATAACACACAATTTTTTACAACTGCCTTCAAAAATTGCTTTTTCACTGTTCAAACAAACAAACAAACTTAATTTTAGAGTCCAAGCGTGCAAGCTTTGAACTCACTCATAACAACGGACAAAAATAATCTTTTGGAGATCAATGCATTACAATTTAAAAAATATTGATAAAATTAATCTTATATTTATAGAGATGTCAACTGGTAACAAATCATAATATTGCCTTTAAAAAAAGTCAGTAAATTCATCAGTAAATATCATATTTAGTTTACATTCAGAACATTCAAAATCATATTTATCCTGAAATATGTTTTATATCTTTTAATAATATTTGAATTACTTTTTATTTTTACATTTTACATTTTAGAAATTAGTTTTTGTTTTGTCATTTTTAGCACATTTTTGTTATGTCTAAATAGTTTTATACATTTTTATTTTAGGTTTAGTTTGTTATTTTAGTACATGAAGTTAAACTAAATTTAAAAAAACAAAAAAACATAAAAATAAATAAAACTTATTAAATTATTTGTATGTTATGAGCAATTGCATGTCCAAGTTTTTTTTTATATTTTTTTAGTCGTTTTATATTATCCATTATTAAAAATTTTATTTTTATTATAAACAATTAAAAGGAGCCAATTGTATTCGATTGTATCGTGTAACAGTTGTATCGTGTCAGTATTCTGACATCAGCATATACGCACTTTCAAACTTATGGCACCTAAAGAGGCAATCTTGCTTGGTCTCCACAGCAACGAATACATTTTAGCTCTTGACCTTTATTGAATAACAGTATTACACAAAGCAGTTATGCTCCAATTAATAAGTGCCCGTAGGAAGGCCATTTACCACCCAAAAACATGTGTTGGAAGGCAAATTCTAAAATCAGTAAATCAGTTTATTTGTCGTCTTAATTTTTGTGTTTGCCAGAATCCATCCTCGGCTCCAATCAAAGAAAGTTCAGTCTAATCAAGTCTGGTGTTACACTGGAAGCAATAACGCACAACCAAAATAAGTATGCAAAATGTATGTAGGCTGTTATTATGTTGTCTCAAACAAAAGCAGCAGACAGAACAGACACCTGAGAACATGGAAATACACCAGATAATGAGTTCACTGCATTTTTAAATCAGTATATTGTCAATTAGTGCAGATTAAGTCATCACCATCATCATCTCACAACACACAATTTTGTTTGCATTTGTTAATGTCGTAGTACTGCTGTATGAGCTGAAATACTCATTAAGTAAAGGATGGTCAGGGAAGTTGATCTCAACTACTCTGTTTATGCTGATTTTGTTCTTTAAGCATTTACTAACATCATTTCAAGTATTTTTAATGGTCATATAATTACTATTAACATACAGGATATACATTTGCCAAAATGTGCTGTATGCAAAAACATAGCACACTGTGTAGAATACTATATCCCACAGTGCAATGCCTTCAACTTGACCTTAAATTTCCAGTGTGACAAATAAACAGAAAGAGTCAATTTATTGGCTCAATATTGTATCTTACTACCAGGTAAGTAGATTAAAAAAATTTAAATAACTTAATTTAAAAAATAAATATTCTGGTAAACAGTAAAGCTTAATGAAATATATTTTTGAAATTGAAAACATACTTAGTTTCAATCTTAATACACCAAAATATATGCATTTTATATATTTTAATAAGTACAGGTCAAAACAAGTATGTTGTTTTATTTTTACATAAATATTAGGCTGAATGACAATGTAACACTAATGTGTGCTGTGAAAAAGTGTTGCGGACACTTATACTGGATCTCTGTCAGCATGTGATGTAATAAAACTACAGCTCGTTAATAAACAAAGTTTTTTGTTTGAAACATTTCATACAATCCGCCTGCATTTAGCAAGTGCACTTGCACAAAAACATTTTTCAAGTTCAATTTTTTTTTTATTCCATTCAGCTGTAGATGCTACTGATAAACAACTTATTAGCCCAGACGCCCCGGCGCCACAAAGAGATGTGCATTTATGTGTGTGTGTGTGTGTGTGTGTGTGTGTTTTCTTCTGAAAAAGTTTTCCCGGAAATACTTCCCTATTCAATACATTTTGTCCCATACAAATTATATTATCAGCATAACAATTTGAGTAAATGTGTGTAAAAGGTAGAGGATGAGCTCAGGCTCAACACTTTATGATTTAAATGGTGATGATGTTATCATTGCCATTTGTTATGTTCATTTGTTACACTAGTAATGGAAAGTTGAGGGCATTGCATTATGGAATGCAATGCAATAATTTTAAATCAAATGATCACACCACAATTTCCCCGGACAATTCTGGTCAACTTTAGTTGGCTATACTAATCCTAAGGTTGAATATTGTTGCTATAAGACAACTTCAGTGACAACTCCTTCATAGAGCTCTGATGTGCTTTAATGTGGCCAAGCGTGTCAAAGTTCTGTCTTGTGTAGCTGGCTGTGTGAGAATCAGAGCCCATAGAGACAAACGGCCAATAAACAGCTGCTTTATGCTGATAAGAAACCACATGATCACCAGAGAAACCATATCATTAGTGACCATAAACAAACATTACGGTCTGGTCATCTTTGAAACATGGTGTTCAACGATTCGACCGCTGCTTTCCATGCTTATTTACTGTAATAAGACGTACACTGCTGATGCTCCAAAAATGCCTGGCGTTTACTATTGCAATTTGATTTTGCCTGCATTAAACATGCTGTGAAAGAGTAAAAGCACAAATTTGAAAAAAGTAGAAATAAGCAAGGATTATAGACTGATTCCTTGCTGCACGAAATATGAAAGGTATCTCTCATTGGCACTTAAGATGAGTTAATTCTATTGAATTACTTGCTTAGTAAATTCACCATTCATCATTTACAGTACACTCAATGTTGCCAGGGCCGTGTTTTACAGCATGACTGGGCTATTTTGAAAATGCTGTCGCAGGAATTATAAAAATTATAAAGCTGCAGGTTGAGGTTTTTGAGTGACTTTTATAATGTACCGTGGCCGCCAAAAGGTTTTGTAGACAAAGTGTAGACTATTTGTAGACAAAGAAAAGTTAAAATGGATCCTTTTGAATGAATACCTGGCAACCTAAGGACCGCTGAAAGCACAAGTGAGTGAGAGAAAAATTTGTGGTCAGGTGACAAACTAGTATGTAGGCTATTAATAATGTTCTTGAATGAAATCAAAGTTGATTGTAATTTAATGTATGAATGGATAGCTATGTGAGTTTGTCACATATGACTGATATTCATATTTATATCTAACATTTTAATCAATTTATCATGCAAAGTGCTTAAAAAAACACCTTAATTTAGCCATTTCTATAGTTATGCACACTTCTCATGGGCATTTAATAATTTTTTACCTTTCAGCAAAACGATCCTCTACATGCTAAACTAAACATGCTTGTATGCATATATATATATATATATATATATATATATATATATATATATATACACAGATATATCTCAATAACTTAG
>NW_015507329.1:42627-68986 GCF_001515645.1 Sinocyclocheilus grahami | reverse complement strand
CAATTAAAAGAACCAAAGACTTAAACTACTTCAGTCTGTGTGCATTGAATTTATTTAATACACGAGTTTCACAATTTGAGTTGAATTACTGAAATAAATGAACTTTTCCATGACATTCTAATTTATTGAGATGCACCTGGTATATATATAAACTCTTCTAAGGCCAAATGATCTGAGCTGCTATTCCTATTTCTTGCATAGTTGTGTACTCTTACTGCATGATTGATTTGAGTCCATTTTATTCCTCCTATGAAACATGTGTAGCTCTGAAAGGACACCGTCTGAGGAATACAATACTCCTCAGGGACTACAGGAAAGGTTTTGTGGTATATTATAGAATATATATGACAATGAAATACTGGGTCATTGGTATAAAACTCTTCATTCATGCCTGCGAAATTTAACAATTTCTCTCATTTTCAGTTTATCATGCAGAAAGGCTGTAAATATTGCAGTAATGAAGGCAAACTGTGATTTTTGATTTTTCGTCATTTAATTGGCTAATGGTGAGCTCTATAGCAACTAGCTTTTTTTTGAAAATGGAAAAATGGAGGGGTGTGGGGGACCCTCATTATTACTTGAACCATTTCTCTCACATTTCATCTTGTTAATCATTTTCCTGCGGTACCGCCTGACCAGGGCTCTTAGATCATTTCTGTGTGTCTCATTACCGTCCCTCGCAGTTCCTCTAGTTGTCCTTAAGTGGCTACACAACTCGCTGCATTTTAAACACAAACCTCCTTTGCATATATGTCCTGAAAAACCTTTCTACAAGCAAACATAATTTCATTATGCATCTTCGCAGCAGTCTATAAAAACTGCTGTGCCAGCGGGACTGTAGAGCAAACCTTTGAAAACATAATTTCACTCCTCCTAACCCCTTCTTATAGTGTGAACACCACAGTAAAACATACTTTTACCCTGATTTACACCATGCAGTGACAAAGACAGATCTGTCCCGGGTGAACACTTAATGCAAATTTAAAACCACAGATGCCCAAAGGAACGCAAAAGTTATGGTAGTGCAAAAATGGAGCCGTAAACAGAAGCAACAATTTATCCTTCATAAATAATGCCGCTATTAACTCAAAACTCCACTCACTTTCAATTGTCCAGTGGGATGGACTCATATTTTCAGTGTAGCGTCATATTGTGCTGTAAGCATGGATCTTGAATGTATAAAACTGTAAAATAGAAGCTGAACCAAATAAAATAAAATGAAAAATGTATAAAACTGTGAAATATCAGTGTACCAAATAGCTTCACAAGAACTTTGTTGGACCTCAACTCAATAAAATATGTATTTATCAAGAAGTGTTGTAGGATTGTGTTATTTCTAAAATATGAAAAAGTCATAAATGCAAGATTTGTCTCATTTCACTGCATTATTTCTAATGCATAAAGGTCTAAATATCCCATTGCAATTGTTTGTTTGATCTTTTTGTTCAGTCTTTGTTCATCTATGATGCAAAATATAAACATTAGTAGCATTTTACAATAAGGTTCCATTTGTTAATATTAGTTAACTACAATAGTTAACTTGAACTTTTAGTGAAAAAATAGGCTGTAAGGTCCAGTTCTCACTATTAACTAACTATTAACTACGGCTTTTGCCTCAATAAACTCCTAATTTGCGATTTATTTATTAAGCAATGTACGCAAGTAATATAAGCTAGTAATATGCATGCTAATAAGCAACTAGTCAATAGTGAAAATTGGTGTTACCAAAATACTTCTAAAGCATTTATTAATCTTAATTTGTTAATTTCAACATTTACTAAAACATTATTAAAAGCATCTTAACTAATATGAACTAACAGTGTGCTATATTATTTTATAAAATATAAAAATAATCTGTCAATAGTAGTAAAAATTTTGAGTTGAAAAAAAATGTGTTCATTGTTTGTTCATGTTAGTTCACAGTGCATTGACTAATGAGAACAAAAACAAATTTTAATTTTAAAAATGTATTCGTAAATCAAACTGTATTTGTGAAATTAACTGTATTAGCAAAATTAACCAAGGCTAATAAATGTTGTAGAATTATTGCTCATTATTAGTTCTCGTTAACCAATGTACTGTAGGTAACTAATGTTAAAAAATGACACCTTATTGTAAAGCGTTACTTAATGGACCTTAGCTAACATGAACTAACAATGATCAGCTGTATTTCTATTAACTAACATTAACAAATGTATTGCTAATTATTAGTTAATGAATTAACTAAGATTAATTAATGGGACCTTATTGTAAAGTGTTACCAAAACGTTACTATCCTAACATAGCTGTTGAAAAATATTATTCAAATATTAAATCTTGTGACTTTCAGATGATGAATTAGTCATTAATTTATATATAAAAATTTAATTTCACAGTTAAAATGTAAATAAACATGGATTAGCCATGAAGGACTGTAAAACTGTATATTTTTGTGTGTCACAACAAATAACAGGTCCGGCACATAATATTCAAAAGAGAGGGTTAAAAAACAAAAACTCTGAGAGAAATTCTCAGCATGTTCTGTATAGCAACAGATGAAGTGCTTCTCTTCCTCAGTCAATCAGCGTGAGAGTTATAGAGCGCAGAGATCATTCAGAGCACAGAATCCTGAAACACATCAGCCTCCATCAGTCTGGACTGCAGAGCTGTCAGCCGCAGGGACTGATGCTATAGCTGGCAAATCTGATGCCCTGTTGCCTTCTCTTATGTTTCCTTTCTCCTCCACTGATCTGAGACAAAGTTCTCAGTCCACATCTCTCACAGCAGACAGCTATAAATGCACAACTGCTTTACTAACAAGAAAATAATTTTTTCCATTTATGAAAGGTGTGTAAAGCTTTGACGATTTCATACTTTCTGGGTATAGTTTTGAATACTATCTCACGTTTATTTGAATGATTGTCAGAATAAAATGGTTCTGATAAGGGCTTTCATACGAGTTTTGACACTTGGTTTTATATAACAGTGGTTCTCAAGTGGTTTTGACTTCAGGTGACCCAGATTTTAACAGCACAGGTTCAACAATGTGCAAAAACGTAGTAACATGAGATGGGATGAACAAGAAAATCTTGTAAATGTACAAACAGCAGCAATTTATTTATGGATTAAGAACACAACATATGGAATAAATACATTTTAGCCAACTGTATTTACTCTGTGCAACTTATAAAATCCAAGTGAAAGATATAACACCAACAATTAAAAAAAACAAAAAAAAACAGAATCCCTGAGTTGGAAAAAGGATCCCCCCCCCCCCCTCCTAAAAATGACTGATAAACTCAATCAGGTGTAGCTAATCACCTTCTCAATGGCACACAAAGCTGTTTGACTTTCAACTGTGATCAGCTGTGCTCATTTTGATCAGCTCAGCACGAAAAGAGCTTTTCCTGGAGCATTTCAGTCATCAGTAGTGCAACTGAAGCAAACAATCAACTATGGGTGGCGAGGCACTGTCAAAAGATCTCCGGGATAAAGTTGTGGAGAGGCACAAGTTAGGAGATGGATACAAAAAAATTCAAAATGCTTTATCAATGCTTAGAAGCACAGTGAAGTCTATTATTAAGAAGTGGAAGGTATTTGGTACAACACAGACCCTCCTTGGATCAGGACGTCGCTCTAAACTGGATGAAAGAGCCAGGCGGAAACTGGTCAGAGAGGCGACCAACTCTGAAGCAGCTGCAGGAAATGTATGACAGAGTAAAGAGTGGTCATTGTGTGCATGTGACGACAATATCACAAATTCTCCACTAATGTGGCTTGTATGCACACCATAAATGTAATATATATTAGTATAAATGGAAAAAAAAACTATTTTAAGATTATTTATGTTATGCAATTATTTATTTAAGATTATGTATTATTATATAATGAAATAGTTGCATTTTATTATTTGCATCTGTCAGTTTTTCCTGTTAAAACCAACCTGCGAGTCATTTTTGGGGTGCAGCCCACCAGCTAAAAAACCCCTGAAAAACCAGTGGGAGCTGACATACTTTCAAGTCCCCTTACAAGTCTGCATACCCCACCAGCATGATTCACTGTTCCTCCACAACAATGGCGAACACTTTTACAGACTTCCACAAAGTAGTATGGCGTCTTAATTACTGCAGCAATTGACAGCCACCTGTCAGGCAAGACAATTGACATGAACTTTGAGTCAAAGACTAGTATTACATATCTTTCCTCCGTCGTCATTTCTACCCAACCGCACTAGAGACGTTTAATCGTCTTCTTCTTAGCAGCTAGAGGCAAGCCGTCTGAGCGACCGTAGGAATGTTTTAATGAGCTTATGTGAGTCAGGAGGCAGATGGCGTTAAGATGCTTGATGCTTTACAGGAAAAGGCCTCACTAAAGGATGGAAGCGTGTCTTGCAGGAGATGAGGCAAAAAGGTGAGTCATTAGTCGGGTCGCAGCCAGTCAGGTTTTTCCAATCCCTGGAGTTTAGAATTACGGAGCGAGAGGTAAGCAGGTTGTCTTGCCTACCACAGGTTCAGAGGGCTAAAAAGTAGTGAGGATTGGCATCCGCCGCGTGAACAAGCAATGAGCCCATTAGCTCAGAGGTGCTGGATAGAGGTGATGCCTCTCACAGGCGGTGAGATGTACATTAAATATCGCAGAGGTCACAGCTCATTCAACCTCTGAAAGCCGCCGCATCTGTTTTGGGGATGAATAGAGTTCAGATCTGAGGACTGTTGCGGGTTGTTTAGTACACTGAAAAGAAGACTTCCAGTGTAAATGAGGCACTGTGATGACAGATGATTAATCACTTGATGCTATATAAAACTGAACATTATAAACAATGATCTAATGTATGTGAGTTGAGGTGTTTGTGCAAGCAATGTGAGTTCCAATTGGTTCCCCACCATCTCTGTTCCTACTCTATCCATCATAAAATGGCAAGCAGGCTAAAAAGAGGTACTTGAATGACTATGAACACTGTATGACACATGTGCACTTCAAATGCTTTGTAATCCTCCAGCTGATCTGCAGAGGACAAAAAAGTCTAAGGTGGTGAAGGACATGCTGTCTTGCCTACTTTTCATGGGCAAGAAGAAAATAGAAAGAGGTAAAGAGAAGATGGTTTGAGTGTGTGCATGGGAGTTCTGCCAGCTAGTGGACATACGAATAAGTGCAGCTTACTTTTGCATGGCAGAAATAAAAAGAAAGGATGAAAAATCCTTTACACTAACTTATTGACTTACATTTAATGAGCTTTGACTTACAGTAAGCAACCCACCCAGAGCACCCTAGCAACCACATAACATAAAAAAAAATAAAAAATAAAAAATAAAAAAAACTGTCAGAACACCTTAGCAACTGCATAGCAACATTCTAGTAGCACACACATATACTTTCAGTTCATATTATATACTAGTTAAAATAATAATCATAATAATAATAATAATAAATGTTGCATTGGTAACTAACTAAACTTTAAAATGAAACACTAAAATTACTGTATAATTAATGGAAAACTAAATAAATTAAAGTTAAATAGTTATTTAAAAAAGAAAACTGAGCATTAAAATTAAAACTGACGATATAAAAATAAAAGCTGATCATTTTAATAAAAACTGTTCGTTTGTGTGTGTGTGTGTGTGTGTGTGTGATATTATATATATTATAATATTATATTATATTATATTATATATATAAAATCACAAAAACAGTCACAATTGCACTGTGCATGGTTAAACAACATGAGTTCCAGATGTATGCTGCTGTCAGAGTTCTCCATTGCTCCATGTGTTCTTACTGAGTCATCTTAGGCTAAATTAGTGAGACTGTTAGTCCTTACTGTACTATACGTGCTGGGAAAATAAGAATCCATGATCAATTATGCACAACATACATACAGTCTCTTCAGTGTGTGATTTGAATTCCAGAGTGACTCACTTCTTTGCCTGTAGCTCTGAATGCTGACATATTTGCAGAAGGGTTTAGCCGTCTGGGTCTGCAGCATTTTCCACTCATGAAAGAGCTTTCATTCACATGAACAAAAGAGGATGTGTGCATGTGTGTGTGTATTGTGCATCAACACTCCCACCAACTGGAGAGCAGCTGAAAATAATTTGCTTGCCTTGCACCCAGATTCCCTTTATATCTTCTAAGTAGTCATTATAGAGTATATTTCTTAGTGAGTAAATCTTGCTTTATTTATGTCTATGAGAACTATTTAAAGCTGCAGTCTGTAAGTTTTGCCTCTTTGTTGCCATCTCTGTTTGAAAACCTGCAATTGCAGCTGTTTGCGGAATTATCTTCCTTGCGTGGGTTGTGCTCCGGCGCGGCTCCAGCGCGGATGAATCTAATGTTTTGAGGAGTATGTGTGGCAGTCAGTCACCGCACCGGTGTGTATATTTACTGTACTTCGCAATCACAGATTCTAGCCTACGTCTTGGAATATATGACCCAAATAGGAATTTTCACCGTATATTGTCATCTGAACAAGTAAGTAACAAGTCTGCCACGTTTGTTCTGACCAACTGAGGAAAAAAGCATTACAATAAATCTCGCTACCAATGGTGATTTGATCAAAAGACCGGTTAGCTCATATCACATCAAACCGTGCAAATTATTATTATTGTTATACTTTATTCTCAAATGATTCATGTTAACAACATCAGCATTGCCTATAGTGGGGCTGTTAAAAAACGATTTAAAATTTTGAATATTCGTCAAATAAAAAAAAAATCCACAATTTTAGGTCTGCGTCAGCCATCAAGCAGCCTATAACAAGTCTGCCACGTTTGTTCTGACCAACTGAGGAAAAAAGCATTACAATAAATCTAGCTACCAATGGTGATTTGATCAAAAGACCGGTTAGCTCATATCACATCAAACCGTGCAAATTATTATTATTGTTATACTTTATTCTCAAATGATTCATGTCAACAACATCAGCATTGCCTATAGTGGGGCTGTTAAAAAACGATTTAAAATTTTTAATATTCGTCAAATAAAAAAAAAACCCACAATTTTAGGTCTGCGTCAGCCATCAAGCAGCCTATCAGTGGCGCACGAAATGCGACGATGATGTAAGTGTCATTGCATTTTAATGCTTTTGTTAGCCTATCCAGTTGAACCCACTAGATGTGGCGCTGCTATGTTGATCATTCAATATATTGCAGAAAACGAGAGCATCAGTGTGGAGAAGATGTTGTTTACGTCAAAACTGAAACCAAGCCGTTCACACAGAAGAACGCATATTTATCACATTTTCTAGATGGACATCTATCACCGTTGCACTCACGTCTGGCACAAAAGAGCGGCATGTTTAGAAAGCCATGTAAAATTAATGTAAGTTCAACTTTTAAAAAACATGTCTCAAAACTTTATGGCGTTTTTTCCCCATCCCACTCTATCTCATGTTTTTAATTGAAGAAAGTAGCCTACTCTTTGTGATTGGTTTTCGGTCCTTTGTATTAAACTATGCATACATGCATGGTGCTGTTTTATTTCTAATTGTTTTAGCAACTTTATTAAATGTATATGGATTATAAACATTATTTTAACCATTATGCACTTTTTTTTTCAAAGATAGTCGTGTTATTTTATTATGCTTTGAAGAAACGTGCATAATATTTTGCGCGATGCGCCCTCTTGTGGCCTCAGGAGAGAAGCCAAAAGCTTTTTTTCCCCTAACTGAAATGATATCTTTTAAATTTGAACATAATTTGAATTTTGACAATATTTAAGTAGAAAATTCGAGTTTAGTTTTTCAGTCATTTTGACAGCCCTAGACTATAGTGTCTATTAGGTTGTAGATTTCAATTTCTGCACAGTCTAATCTAATTGTCATACTCTTCGAATTTCATATTAAGAAATTATTTTAATCCAAAAAGCAAATTATGCTCCCTTCGAACTGGTAGTCTTTAAAATACAAATCTTGTGTAATCCCAGGCTATCTGTAATCAGAAGCACATTTAAAACTGGAATATAATTTAATTTCATTCACATGTGTTTCATAAACACACAGTCCTTTCTGGATTACAATCCGCCATCAAAATTATACATTTAATTATTCTAGCTGCTGTGAGAAAAGGCTATAAATGATCCTCCACCTGCAGGATCCTCACATACGATAGCCTAGCAGCCGGGACAACTTCTTTATGTTTACAGACGTGACGTAATGACGCAGCAGCATGCTCAAATTTCCCGCGAAAACCTACTCGTACCACTCAAATTAGAAAACATTATTATAAGATAACCGTTGTGAATCGGGCTAAAGTAAGGCAGTAGTTTTGAACACTGGCTTGTTATGTACTTGCTCAAATATTGATATCAGATCATTTTTAACCTAAAGAAGTTACGGACTGCAGCTTTAACAACCCTTCCAGATGAATCATTATCAAAAACAGAATATTAAGGTGCTATGAAATAGTTGTAGTACTGTAATATGTCATGAAGTAAATGCAGATGAAAAGATTTAGTATTTTCTATACTGAAAAGTTCAAAATATTAAGCAAATTCAACATGCAGGGATGCAAAGTGACTAAATATTAATAAATATAATTTATTATATTTAAAATGAGTCTTCAAGTATCAATCCCAAAGTAAAAAATAGTTATTCATCCATTTGAAAAAAATGTTAAAAGTATAAAATTAGGTACAATCTACTTAACTTTATGATGCAGGTGTTCCCAGCATGTACCAAGACATGAATAATTAATAAGGTTGCATGGTTTCACAGTCTGACAGCTTTCATTTCACTGTTGTTGATTTTGTCATTTTTAGTAGCCTGTTGTTTTGTAATGTTGTCAGGCAAATAACAACATGGGAGAAAAAAATCCCCTAAAAGTACAAAAATTATCAAAATTTATTTGGTAAGTTGTTATAGCCTGTGTGAGCAAAGCAAGTCATTTTTAGTCCAATTTGATAACATTAACTAGCATTTTGGAAAAATAGAAAATCCTGTCCATGTCAAAATGACTGGAACACAACACGAGGGCTAAAAAGTGCATACAAATACTTACAGTATTACCAAAGAATTACAGTATTGTTTTATTTTATTTTTAGGAGCAGATAAACATAATTATTAAAATAAGAATACATTTAAAATAATACAGTAAACAGCTGCACAATCGACAAATAAAGTTTGCTGCAAAAAGCCTGCAACTCCGATCATCCGTGTTTGTGGCCTGACTCGTGACATTCTACTAAAGGCCGCTGCATTATCTATAAAGTTTTCAGCTGCTTTTTCTCGTTTCGTAGATATGCTTTGTTGCATTCTGTCCTTGGAGAAAAGAACAACAGACACTAGAAGCTGGCAGGTTGTAGCGTGTTGTTACAGTAATCGTGTTTTAGCAGAGATTGTTGTTTTTCAGTCCTTGGGGATGCGAGCATATTCCACTGCCGGCTGAGAGAGCTCCATTTCAAAGTCCTCTGCTTTACTTCAAGCACTTTTGTATGGAAATTGGACAGTATTTTGCCTTCGAAAACCATGGGTCACCGCCTGCCTCTTCACTTATCAGGAGACGCGGCCGTGAGAGTTTGTAAAGTATTTCAAAGAGCCGACTAGTGCACTATCAAATGGAAATCTGAGTCATTTGAAGGACAAAACGAGGATGACTAATGTGGTTCGATCATCTTTTATTAATATCTCAGATCTATAATGTAACCTGGTGTTTGCGTTTGTTGTCAAAACTAAATGCTAGTGATGTTATACAGGTTCAAACACTTATAAAAGTTTCCAGAGTTCTAGTTTCAAGACAGTAAAGTAAACACTGACTTGTTGGCATATCTGCTTTGAAAATTAAGCGGTACTCTATATAATAAGCCAGCGGATGAGTGTAACTAAGCACAGCCTTCAGTCGGAGAGCTGTGCGTCAGACACTGAGCAAGTGGGAGCTATCTTCTATATTCCTAATACAAATCACATCAAGAAGAGCTTGGCACTGCCTTTACTGCCAATATGAGCTTTGAAAAAAGTCTTGATTTAAAAAAGTCTTTCCACTGTCATAAATCAAAGGCTGCAGAATATGTTTGTATACTTTCTCTTTGTCTCAGGCGCAGACGGTACGCCCACACATCGCCCACTGTCTGTTCACTGACCGTCTGATGAATATTGCACACAATATTAGTCAGCAATATTTCGGTCGGGAAAACTAGGATCTGATTTTAAGGAGCTTCCACTTTTCCTCGGTCTGCATTTAGTCAGTGGTCTGGGTAGACGTGAAACTGGCTTTTCCAGAACTGCCTAATTCAGCTGATGTGCTGTGTAGAGGAAATTAATAGGAATTACTGCTAATAACGGCTAATCTGGTATTGTTTCAGCAGACAGTGTGACTGGGAAATGTTCCAAAATAAAGCATCCCAAGTTTACCATCGTTGCAGTATATTTGCTGTTGGGTTATCGGCTTACATTCATTAATGATAAATAAATACAGGCAGGCAGACAGACAGATCTAACAAAGTTATAAACTTTGCAAATAAACATTGCGCATGAAGAAAATGTGATATTTTATTTATATTTCTGATTACAAAGCCAGTCAGATCTGTTCTGACTAAAGAGTGCAACGGAAACAAAATCCCATTTATTTCTCCATACAGAAGCTGGTTTTAACAGTAGTCATTTATGATGTAGTAAATCCCTTAAAACTTTCCAAAGAAACACTGAGCATGAAGAAAATTTTATATTTTATTTATATTCCTGATTGCAAAGCCAATCAGATTGGTCTAAAGAGCACAACTATGGTGTTCCACAAATAAAAACCCAGGTAACAGTAACTTAATTTCCAATACAGCTCAAAATGGGCTGTGCAGTTAATTTCTTCATTTATTTTCTCCAAAAAAGAAGCTGATTTTAACAGTTGGTGTCAGTAAGTGACATCATTTGCAATATTTTAAGTACTTTGTAGTTCATATTGACTAAGCAATTTTTCAGTCGGTCCAGCTAGGAGATGATTGTCTGATGTTATAACTTACACGAGTATTGAGTACAGGTCTTTATTTTTACTCAGTCTGCATGTAGAGGACATTAAAACAGGAATTAACCAACAAAATATTTTTGATATTGCTCTATACTTTTTTTTTTGATCACAGAACAGCTAATCTGTTAAGCAGTGTATTTGCTGTTGGGTTGTCAGTTTATATTAATTTGCTGTAACACAAATAAATAAGCAAGCAAGCAAGTAAATAAATAAAGAAAAAACTGCTAAATAAATAGATAATAAAATACTGCTTTAAAAAAGCCCTTATGGTGATATGGACATAAATGCCGTCATAAATCACCTTTAAACTTTCCAAACACTGAGCATGATGAAAATTGGACAATTTATTTATATTTATATTTACAAGGCCAGATCTCTCTGAAGAGCACAACAATGTCCCATTTATTTTCTCCATAGAGAAGCTGATTTTTAACAGTAGGCAACAGTGATATCATTTCCAATAGAGCCCAAAATGTGCTGTGGAGTTCATTTCTTTATAAAAGACATTAAGTACTCAGTCTTAAACTTTTTTGCTTTAAATCAAAGTCGTGATTGTAATTCATATCAATTCATGTATTTCAAACTGTTCTATAATAAAGAGTTCAGAGCAGAAAATGAATGAGAAAAACACCTACACGGCTGGTGCAAAATGTTGTCCATGTCTGAGTACAAATGAGTCAGACTTTCCAAATTGTCACTTAAAATGGATCAATTATCCAAAAAAAACAGCATTTAAAAATGGACTTCCAATTTGGAAATGTTCATGCCGCAGGTGTATGATGTCATGCCAGCAATTCACTTTTAAGCACATAAAATGCATCAATGAGTCATTAAATCACAATAAAACCTGTTCTGCAAATGTCTGATAATCACACACTTGCAGAACACATGCCAGCATTGCCATTTTGTTTCTTAATGTGTTATGTTCCACTCATCAGACAATAGAATGCTATATGGTCAAATTGAATGGAATGCAAGATACAGGCCAACATTAGACTGCCAAAAACACTCACGGATGCGTTTCAGCTGTGCTTAAAGCAGACAAGAGAACATGTGCTTCAAGAATACATTACTATAGGTGAGGTGGTGGCATTGGCTGTAGAAATATATTAACATTGCACCTGTTAATACTGAAGAACTTTTCCAAAACTTTGCAAATGCCTTGGTTAATAACTGACCTGGTAGTAATCAAAGATTTCCACAGGACACCTAATCTAGCACAAGCAGAACATAATTTAGCACAGTGTCTATTTCTAACTCAAATTTCCAATGCATTTGTCCTTTGCGCGTTTCCCAAGAATACCGCCAGGAGACTCTCCTTTGGAGGTCATTGTGGTGTTTTTGAAGCCCGTCTCATGGAGAGCTGATGAGGACAGATCACATGAGAACTCATGGAACAATTAAAAGCCTCTGTGCACCAGGTTCACTCACATTCTGCCCAAAGTTATATGCTATCGTGCCAGATGTGCTTTCTGTGGCATGCATGGAAAATTGGAACTCTAAGTTCTGACTCTTTTGAGACATTTGCACATACTGTAATCAATTGTAAGACACAAAGTAGCACAAATTAGCAACGCATTTAGAAACCATGCATTTAAATATAGGTAAAAACATGAATACATTAGACAACTTGACAATAAACAACACTTTCAGTGAGATGTTTAGTATCAGAAGAACCGACATGGGTTTTGACCCAGATTCCAGCTCCCAGTTTTTGGTTGGCTGAAAACAACTCGTTATTTCAGGAGACACATGCAGCTATTCAGAACAAACAATGGAAACTGTACTATTCTTGATTAAGGTTACCGTCAAATGTCACCCTATTATGCAAAAGCATGACAAATGCAACCTGGAATCCAGACTGTGCTTAATACCGCTAGTCTGCACATTGTTAGAGAAAACAAATAACTCATCCTTCATTATGTTAATGGAACCTCTGGAGAAAGCCGTCTTAATGAGTACAAATTAATGTTTAATTTTAGAAGAAAGTCCAATCCAGTTACCAAAGTTGAAAAAGTAAACGGAACAACCAAATGGAGCAATTATATTATAAGATTCATCTATTTACTTAAATTTAAATGCAGACATTCATCGAAGCATTTTATTCAAAAGAAAAATGTGTCACCCTTCTATAATCTTTCTAGTGTCCTTTTCAGCTGATGACACATACAACAGGTCACACGGGCTGTTCATTTATGTTCATGCAAGGAAGGTTTCAGCAATGAAACATGAACAATGAGGTCAAAAGTCTCAAAAGTGAGTACCGGTGGTATATGAATCACATGAACTTTACTACACATTAACTATTTACCATTAACATTAAGCTGCATTAAACTAATGCATTAACAATTGATAAGATTTCAGAAAGCATGCATTACCTTCAGCCGTAGCTGAACACAATGTCTAGAGAGTTGGCCTTTGGCCCTCATGGTTTTCAAGTCATTATAACCCAAAGAAGAAAGTTTAAGAAAGCAAGTTTCACGTGTTTCAACATAGCATGAACTGATGAATCATTCGCAATAAAAACCAGGAAATTCAGAAAGTAAAGCAGGTCCATTTTGGGTTTGCATTGATATTTTTTTTTTACCAAATAAAAGTTACTTAGTTATCTAATTCATACCTACTTTTCAATTCCTGCCAAATTGCTATAGTATCAAGGACGCCGTTGAGATATCCGTGCTGAAGAGAAGTGATTACTGCTCTCACTATAGCTTCTCTTATTCATTAGACTGTAATTGGTTTTTCATTCTATATGATGGTTAATGTTAAGATTATGGGCTGCATAATTCCAGATGAGCTTTCCCTGTAGACTACAAAGTATGATTGGGTGAATTTATTGGACTATAAAATACAGTGATCTCAAGCAAGCTAGAACAATACGAAATGCGGCATCAGCAGTTTTGAAAGCTAGAAGACAAGTCCTTAAATTTTACTTGAGCAAGTCAAAGGGAGTGTATACATTTATGGTGTCTTAACTCTTAATTAAGTTAAATTGTACTCTTTACTTAAGAGTACAAATCAATTTAACCACTTCCTTAAGCTATGCTGTAATTTAGGTTGACCCATAAAACCTGCTTTGCAAAGGCCTTCATTCAGTAAACCTTTATTCGTACTGAGGGCATCTTCTGGACTAGTGAGGACCAAATCCACACTAAACATTACAAAGAAACCTGATGATGCAATTTAGGACCTTAAAGGCTTAAAATCCATGAAGCTCAGGAAAATTTGTATGCATCCAATAAATTAAGTACAGCATGATACTGATAAGTACAGAGGTTATCTTTTTGGGCCTCTTCAGTGTCCCCATATTTTACACACATATGTATATAATACAAACCTTCGATAATTAAATGCTGACACAAAAAAAAAATCTTTATATATTTAATCCTATTTTATTAAACAATATCGTTGCTGCCGACCTTTAATGATCCAATTCAACCATACTAATAAGCAAAAATGACTTTAGATAAACATAACATTTGTGGGGGGTTTTTTTGGTGATTGAGGAGAAAGTGTTGAACTTTCTTTTTTTTTTTGCATCATGCAATCCAGATTGGCAGCACAGCTGAAAGGTTTATTTTAGTGTGAACTTACAATTTCTTCAGCATGAGGCATATTCATTTAACACAAGGGCTTTACATTTGCCAAAAATATAACTTTTTTACATTAAAAACGAACATGCAAAAGTAATGCAAAGAGTAGAGTAACGCAAAAGTAACGGAACACATTACTTTCCATAAAAAGTTACTAAGCAATGCAATTAGTTACTTTTTTGGAGAGTAACACAATGTTTTGATGCATTACCTTTAAAGGTAACTTTCCCCAACACTGGGCCTCTTCATTTGAATTCACATACATTAATTTTCAGTCAAATTTGATGTTCATTGATATTTCTAAGTCTGTCAGATATAGAAACCAACCAAACAGTGGTTCGTTCATAATTCTAATAGGTTGCTTGTCTCTTTACAGACCATAAAAATAATTGCAATGAGTGATATAGTCATTAAGGGGAAGTCGTGGCCAAATGGTTAGTGAGTCGGACTCGTAACCCAAAGGTTGTGGGTTCGAGTCTCGTACTGGCAGGGATTGTAGGTGGGGGGAGTGAATGTACAGCGCTCTCTCCCACCTTCAATACCACGATTGAGGTGCCCTTGAGCAAGGCCCCGAACCCCTAACTTCTTCCCGGGCGCCGCAGCAAAAAATGGTTGCCCACTGCTCCGGGTGTGTGTGTGTGTTCACTGCTGTGTGTGTGCACTTTGGATGGGATAAATGCAGAGCACTAATTCCACGTATGGGTCACCATACTTGGCCACATGTCACGTCACTTTCACTTTATATTCCTAAAAAGAACCACAGTGACTTTCTGGATCAGTCAGAATGAGGTAGCATAGTATTATTCAGAAAAGGTGATTCATTTGGAAGCTTCTTAAAGGAATAGCTGTCAGCAGTCACCCAATATCTACTGATGGCTTCATCAAACTGGATGTGGACATCATAAATGAATCTCATTCGCATTTTGACACGGATCGAATGACGTGTATGCTGTGCATCTTCGCTCTCACGCTTCTTCACAAAAAAAACATACAAAACCAACAACAAAAAATTAAGAACAGCCTTATTCGGGGGAGAAACCAGTGCACAATTATGTAATATAGAAGCCATTTTCAGCCCAAGATATTTCTCTGGTCCTTGTCTGAACGGCAGGACAAAAGAATTAAATTTGCATTTAAATAACCTCTTTCATCCTCGTAAGGAGCCAAAAATGACTGAGGTAAACTCAAATCTCTTTCTCAGCTGCTCCCCGAAATGATATACGGCTCACAGCGACACCAAATTCAATGCCCTTCTCAAATCTACCTTTACAACCCTCATCCTGTATCAATGCATGTGGATCACTAAATCGCCACCTGACGCCTTTAATCTGCTTTTTCAGGTTACAGAAGCTCTTCAGATGTCTGTGTTTAGAATATGATGGCTTATTCATTGCTAAATCCCTGCTCGCTGCTAATTTCAGTTCGTGAAACTAGAAAAAGCTTAATCACCTGATGTCACTAACCAGATCACACTCAGAATGATGATGATAATGACGGGACAGAACTGCTGTGGCACAATGATACGCGTTGTTTTTTTTAGAATCTCAATATTATCATTATAAGGAAACATCATTATATTCTTCAAAGCCAAGCACTAATGGCCTCAGATAACTCAGGAGGGAGAGATTCACTAACAAGCCCATCGCTGAGGAGAATTCACCAGAGACCTCATTGAGGAACTCAACGGTCAGCTAATCACTGATATTTTTTCATTTTCAGAAAATGCATTTGGAGTAGCATAACACTATAATACTAGTAGCGTTGTGGCAATGTGAATTATGTGTACAGTGTAAGAAATGTGAAATTCATGTATGCATAAAATACCCCAGTGACCTCTATACTTGCCAAAATGTCTATAGCGTGAATAAACCAAAAGTTATATTATCTGCTATATTGCTATCTTTTTCCTGACTCAATAATTTACATTTTACTTGGAATAAAAATATATTTATCATTTTTACTTGAATCGAATTGAATAGAATAGAATAGAATAGAATAGAATATAATAGAATAGAATAATAAAACAAAACACTGGACATTAAAAGAATAATCTAAAAATGTATTCTCATGTTTCTTCATCGGAACAATTTTGGAGAAATTTAGCATTACATTGCGTGCTCACCAATGACAAATAAAAATAAAATAATAATAACAATTTAAAAAACACTAGGCTATAAAGGAATAGTTCATCTAAAAATGAAAATTTGTTATGATTTTTTTTGTTCATCAGAAAAATGTTTAGAAATGTTGCATTATATCACTTGCTCACAAAACAAAATAAAATAATAAAAAATAAAACAATAAAATAAAATAAAAAATGATAACTGGATGGCAATGGCTACATTGTTGACAGCATATATTATTGTAAACGGTAGATTAAATTCCGATTTGAACAAAGCCTCATTGTTTTTCTTTTCACATACATCAAAGATTTCATCAGTGACATCAGAGATTATCAATTAGATTCTGTTTCATCAGTGACTGGATTTGTCAGTATTTTACTTGTGGTAGTATTTTAGTTTGACAGATGCTTGAAAAATGTTTTGTCATGACAGCAAATATCATGTGGCAGAATGTATTTTCACAGTGAATGCACTTCACTTTGGATAATGTGTAAACGATCATACGAGGCATCAGTAATTCAACTTAACTTAAGTGTTTAAACCTCTAAATAAATGTTCAGAAGGATTTTCAAGATTGACAAAACTACGATTTGCAAATACATTGTGTTTGCAATGTATAAGATAAATGAAGTTTACAATTCCAAATATAATTATTACTTTAGCAATGCATTGAATTTTCTACTGAATTCAAGAACTCCCAATGAAAAAGAATCCACCAAATGATATATTTAGAAAAGATGGCATTTTGTTTACCCTGAACCTTTTGTATTTTTATGAAATGATGTACTTTTCATTTTCAAGCCTGCAGCCTTGCCTGAACCCTTCTATAACAGTTATTAAAGGCGCTTTCGGTGTTCAGAGCTATTTAGTCTGACATTAATATCACCTCTTTCTTTAGAATTATTTTCCCAACTCCATTAGGACTGCTGAATCCCTCTCTCCCTCCTCAGTAACTTTGAATTGTGTTACTTTTCATGTCCTTGTACCTGCAGGATGCCAATCAAATATCAGTGGGTGTTGTGAGAGAAGTTTGACAAACTTACTGCGGATTGTTTTTAACTGCAGCTTCTGCATATAATCGATAGTAATATCTGCCATGACTAGTAGCTGAGCTAATGTGAGCTGATCTTCAGATGTTTTTTTTTTTTTTTTTTATCAGTAGAGTATATCGGCTCCTGTCCTCCTGTTGCTTTCACACATGAGCAGGAGATGAATGCTGATCTGACGGTGGCTACTCTTTGCCATAATGAGACATTGATTTTGTGCTGGACAACTCCTGTCCAGAGTAAAATCCATCGCAGACTGCTAATCAGACCTCGGCTCGGAGGATTTGGGACAAAAACAGGTGCAGTGAATGACATCTTCATAAGGAAATCAATTAACATGCTTGCCTGTACTAAGCATTTATCAATCAGACATATATGACTCAATACTTGTCTCCTTCCAATATAATAAGTATAAGAATAACAATGCTTATTGTCAAATATTACATGTATTACACCTATAATTAATTAATTAATTAAAGCACTTATAAACACTATGGGACATGGATATGGTAATCATTAAAGGAAACCAAACATAATATATATATATAATTATTTAATGTTTATATTAGTAGCAGCAGTAGTAGTAATTATAAAATGTCGTAATATTAATAATAATAATTTGATGTTTATATTCTTATTAGTAGTAGTAAAAAATAATACTGGTAATACTACTATATGAGGCACCAAACAGGTTGATTGCCAATAATTGCTGCATTGCTATATTACCTGTTGAAAATATATGACATAAAATAAAATAAAAAACACAAATCTACAAGATTATTCAGTACTTTCTGATTGTGCTTTTGAAGAGTAGTAAGATAATAATACAGAAAGAATCTATATAATATTGCAAAAGCAACACAAACTGCAGATATGACTTTCATCCTAGAAATGCGGCTGCAGACGTCTAGGGAAAAACACTGTTATTAATATGCTAATTTGACTGTATGCTTATGAAAGTAAACTAACGTGCAGCCTAAATTATGATTTCATTGGATACCACATATCAATGATATTCTTTCATCTCATTACAAATCCATGCATTTGGAACAAAGTCAATATTCATTAATAACGCATGTCGCCATTGTCTCTTTTCCATTATTTATTTTTAGGTTATATTATTTAGCCATTTTTGAAAGAAGGTAATCAGCTCACAATGACAGTCCTTAATTTTGCATTTAATTTCCTATCCAAAATCATTTCTTCTAACAGCACACTCTTAAAAATAAAGGTGCTTCAAAAGGTTCTTCAAGCGATGCCATAGAAGAACCATTTTTGGTTCCACAAAGAACCATTCAGTCAAAGGTTCTTTAAAGAACCATCACTTTCTTACCTTTTTATAATCTGAAGAACCTTCTTTCGCCACAAAGAACCTTTTGTGAAACAGAAAGGTTCTTCAGATGTTGAAAGTTCTTTATGGAACCATTTAGACAAAAAGGTTCTTCTATGGCATCGTGAAGCACCTTTTATTTTTAAGAGTGCAGGTCAAATTTACAAAACCAAATTGGACTACACATGTTTCCACAGAGTGCTGTGCCTTTAACAGAAGGTCCCTGAACCTTCACAAGTTTGTTTTTTAACAGTTAGCCTTGACCTATAATTATTGCGGTGCCCACTTGATATATTCAGTCGGTGCATTTTTATTAAACCATCATGGAAGAGAACAAAACAACGGGGAAATAAACTCGGGCATGCGATGAATCTTAAATGTGCTCAGGCAACAAATTTATTTCCTCTGAGTCTGTCAAACTGTGAACATCTATCTTCTGTAGCGGATGCTCCCAACGCTCTGTTTTTGGAGACCGTATCAGCCAGACTCTGGCAAAATGTGGTCGTCATCTAAATGTGAAGAAAATCTGTGGCGGAGAATGAAAAAAATATATAATTGCAGATATGCAATTAAGGTTCAGATTTGGGAAATAGTTTTGAAGGCTTGTCGTCTCTCCGCAGGAAAATGTCCTTTACGGTTTGAAATGACACTCTATATAAAGTAATGAGAACGTACATCATCTTCAAGCTCCAGGTCACTGAGGAATAAGGTCTTCACTAATCAATACACCAATAACGAGAAAGCCTTTCCTATCTATCATGCCAGATCACATACATTCAGTTACATTTAAGTGCTCAGTGTGAAATATTACCTATCGGATTACAACTGTACACTGTAAAAAAAAAAAATCCGTAAAATTTACGGGTAAAAAAACGGCAGCTGTGGTTGCCGGAATTTTACCGTAAAAAATATGGTAGCAACGTTTTAGGTTTTATGGTTTTAACTTAAATTTACAGTTAAATACCGTATTTTCCATAAAAATACCGTAATAATGTTAATATACCAACCTATTGAAGTACTGAAATCTGTTTTGCACCTTTGTAATACACTGATAATCACCAAATGCAGGTGGTGATGAGAAAGTCACATGATGAACCAAAGCCCATCACAAGCAGCTTTTAGATAATAACATATATAGAAGGTGTACAGTGTCATTCACACAAACACCAAATACCATCATGGTAACACACATGAAACTGAAATAATGCAATAAACATTCATTTAACAACATTAGGTGTAACACACAACCCTAATATACAAAACTGATAAGAAAAAACTAAGAAGAAACATAGTTATTTCATAAAAAAAACATCAAATTTGAAATGTAACGCAGGGAATTCTGGGAATGTCAATTTACGGTTATTCACTTTAAATTATAAAGTCTTTTTCACTTCCAAAAATGGTATACTACCGTAAAATTTATGTCCAATACATGTAATGTCCAATACCGTTTTTCACCGTATATTGTAGGGTAATTTACCGTTAACCATTTAACAGGTTTTTGCTGTAGCATTTTTACAGTCTTTTACCGTTAAATTCACGGTCATTTTTTACAGTGTAGAACTTAGGGGGAAAAAAGTACCATGGAAGTACTATTGTATACATTAAATGTAGACATTGTTTAAGCTGAAAGCTCAAGTTTCCTTTGACACCCAGACAAAAATATCATTGGCCTTTAAAGGAATATTTCACCCAAACATTAAAAATAGCTAAGAATTTATTCATCTTCAGGCCATCCGAGATGTAGATGAGTTTGTTTCTTCATAAGAACAGATTTGGATAAATGTAGCATTACATCACTTGCTCATTAATGGATCCTCTGCAGTGAATGGGTGCCGTCAGAATGAGAGTCCAAACAGATGATTAAAACACAAGTAATCCAGACCACTCCAGTCCAGCAATTAATGTCTTGTGAAGCAAAAATCTGCGTGTTTGTAGAAACAAATCCATCATTATAAGATGTTTTTAACTTCAAAATGTTGCTTTTGGCTAAAATATCCATAATAACACTTCCTCCAGTGAAAAAGTCTCATCTGAATCAGGAGAGAAATCACAAATCAAACACAGTTTACAACCCAAAAGTAGTCCAAAAGAGCTTTAAACAATTTGTGGGGGGATTTTGATGTGAGAGGACAACAGAGGATGGATCATTTTCACTGGAATAGGTGTTTTTATGGATTATGGACTCATATTTTGTCCAGAAGTGATGGTTTGAAGTTAAAAACATCTTAATGATAGATTTGTTTCTTACAAGCATGCAGCTTTTAATTTCAAAAGATGTTCATTGATGCACTGGAGTGGTTTTATCAGCTGTTTGGACTCTCATTCTGATGGCACCCATTCACTGCATAGGATCCTTTGGTGAACAATGATGTAATGCCAAATGTCTCCAAATCTGTTCTGATAAAGAAACAAACTAATCTACAACTTGGACGGCCTGAGGGAGAGTAAATTTGAGCAAATTTTCATTTCTATTCCTTTAAAGTTTCCTTTAATATCCTTTCAAAGAAAGAGAACATCTGCATGATTCAAAACAATCTAATGATGACAAAAGCAGAAACCAATGCTGTATTCAGGGGAGGGAAAAAAAAATTATGAATAAACAATTGAGAGGATCAGCAATTTAACATCATGGAGGCTTAAAGGTCAAACACACATCAGCTTGCATCAAAGCCATATAATTATTTATTAGTGTTTCCATATAGACCCAGGCTCTATAATTCAACTATTGTCTACCTTAAAACATCACAGTGACAAGGCATTCACTATTTAACAGTACTATTTCACCCCATTTTTCCCTCCCACTCCTAGTGCTACACAGTAAGATAAACGCCAAGACTTCATGTCCGTGGGCTTTTATGACTTGAAATGTGAAAGTGGTGATGACTTGTCAAATCAAATAACCAGTCCTATTTCAGGGGATTCACTGGGATTGTTTCACCATTATTGAGATGCTAATTGTGAAACTAAAGAGCTCTCCAAAACACTTCACTGTCAGAGCCAGGAAATCCATAGCGCTGTAAAGTAAAGAGAAACGCTCTGCCAGCACAAAGCTTGTGGATGCATAGTTCACAGAAGAGATGCTGTCATTTTCCAATGCTAAAATATTCCTAAAAACTGTGGAATTTTTCAAAACACTGAGCGGTTGTTTGAGCACTCTGATTCTGACACACAATGGTTGGATTTTGAGGAAGAGCCTGTGTATGTGAACAAAGTACAATATCGTTCAAAAGTTTGTGTGTCAGTAAGATGTGGAAAGTCTCTTATGCTCAGCAAGGCTGCATTTATTTGATCAAAAATACAGTAACAATTATTACAATGTAAATTTTTTTTTAATTATTTGAATATATTTTCAATTGTAATTTATTCCTGTGATCAAAGCTGAATTTTCAGCATCATTACTCCAGTCTTCAGTGTCACATGATCCTTCAGAAATCATTCTAATATGCTGATTTACTGCTCAAGAAACATTTCTGATTATTATCAATGTTGTGCTGTTTAATATTTGTGTGGAAACAGTGATACTTTTCCCCCCAGACTTTTTTGTTTGTTTGTTTAAAACTGCAGCAATAAAATAAAAATATTTTGTAAAATTATAATGTACTGTTAGTTATACTGTTAGTTGCCCTTCTGTAATGTGACATATAGCAAAATATTAATGGAGCCAGACAAACAGTGATGAGTTGTCTGAATATGACTGATATAACATGGCTGATTTTCATACAAAGGAGGCATGATTGTGGTGAAAAGAACAATAATTACAAAATTTAAATGCAGATTTCAGCCCATTTAGCAACTGGTTAAACTGGATTGCGGGTGTTTAATGAATACGATGCTGTTTTTCTTCTGAAATACTGCGAGCAGTTTGCTCAATTGACTTTAACACTGCACATCAGTATTGGCACAACATCCTTCCACCTTAGCATGCCATGTCGCATTCGCTCAGTCTCACAAAACCGCCACAGTTAGTGAATGTGATTACCTGGAAGAATTAGTCCATCTTCAAAGAGAGCCTGTTTCACTTTTCTCAATCACCGTCTGATAGCTTCAACTAAAAAAGAAAAGTTGTGGGAAGATGAAAGCAAACTCGATGCTTTATTCAGTGGCTTATTTTAAGAGAAGTTCTGATTATCTCTGCTTTCCGTCATGAGCAAGATGTCAGCAGGACAGAAAACAAGTTAATTAAACCTCCCACAATAGCGTAAACGTCCAGGAGGAATTATGCATCTTCAGAATGAGACCTGGAAATAATAGACAGTTTGACGGCGAGAAAATGAAGAGAGGGGATTGTGGCGTCTATAGGGGATGAATCGCAACCTATTAACTTTAGGTAGATAGTTCTGCCACTGTATGCTGTGTTTACCTTCAGTTATCTCCGTCTCGCTGTCGAGCCAAGGTGGGATATGCAGCAAGTAATGAATTTCTTAAAAATTTAATTTGCTTGAAGGACAGTGAACCCAACAGTTTTGGACTGCCCTCAAAGAAAAGCCAATCATTTTCATCATTTTATCAGTATAATCAATTCACTATTTGGCTGGACAAAACAGGAAAATCATTGCCCATTTACATTTAAACTTAATGTTTAAAAAAAGTCAGATTTTTCCAGCTTTACATCTTGTGAATTGACTAAATCAATTGCTAAATGGACAATATTTTGGGAATCCCTGAAAGTGTTGCTAATCAGGAAATTGACTGAAGAAATTTTTAGAAGAGATTTGCTATTATTACTATTACTAACATTACTATTATGTGTGTGTGTGTGTGTGTGTGTGTGTGTGTGTGTGTGTGTGTGTGTGTGTGTGTGAAAGACCCTTTTTGAAGAAGAAATATACATATGTCACTGCTTTTTATTGTTAGTTTCTTTTTCTTTTACATTTTTACTGAACTGTACCGTGTGACATAGCAAAAATAATTACAGACCCTCTGTAATACAGACCCTCTCATCTCCCAATAATAAGACCATCTCTGACATGACCTTGAATGGGGTCCTTCAACTAAATAAAGTTGTCTGTGGAATTATCCGATTTAAAATCAGGATATGGTGTCACGCCGGAGGACATAGTTTTCAGTGACATGTATATATGTATATATATAGAAATATATGGAGTTAAAAAAAATAGACACTTCTAAAATGATGCCTGAGGTATTTACTAAGATTTTTTTATTCCTTTCTTTTTTAATTTATAAAAGTTGTAATTTATTGAACCATGCTTGAGACAGTCACACTATAGGACAATTCTGAGATTTGACTCAAAAATGTAAAAAAAATAATAACAATACATTTTAATAACAGAGCAGCTTTTATAACAACAGGTCCATGTAGGACATAGAAATATTTAACCATTTACTGCATTTTAAATAATTCATTTTTATCTTGTGTGTTAGTGAGAATGCCATGCCATGTCAACAACCCATTATTTTGTTTTTGTGTACAAATACAGAAAGTCCATGTTCAGGTGTTTGGTCTGACTGAGTGTGGCAAAACAAAACAAAAAGTTTGCATTTGTGTGGATGCAGCATATGGGAGTATAAATGTTGGAAATAATGGTAACACTTTAAATATTAATTATAATTACAGTTATACTTAATTATGTAATTACACTAAATTATAGTTAATGTCAACATGTACAAAAACATTTTTATTAACTAACATTAAAGGTTAGTAATAATATATTGCTCATTTTTAGTTTATGTTAGTAAATGCATTAGTGAAGTGAAATGTGGCCAAGTATGGTAACCCAAACTTGGAATTAGTGCTCTGCATTTAACCCATCCAAAGTGCACACACACAGCAGTGCACACACACACACAGCAGTGAACACACACCCGGAGCAGTGGGCAGCCATTTTTTCGGTGCCTTGCTCAAGGGCACCTCAGTCGTGGTATTGAAGGTGAGAGAGAGCACATTCACTCCCCCCACCTACAATCCCTGCTGATACGAGACTCGAACCCACAACCTTTGGGTTACGAGTCCGACTCTCTAACCATTAGGCCACGACTATGAGTTATAATAATTGTGCTTGAAGTTCATAGAGAATATAGATGTGTGACCTTTGATTTTATCTGACCCGGTCCCACCCTTCAACAGGACAAGCACTCTGAACGTGGATGATATTGGAATTTATTTGATGCCTGCACACAGAGCAGTAAGAGACAAAATGGTAAGTTCGGTGTTGTTATAGATCCACACACAGCAGTTCTCTATAGCTCTGCTGCAGACTGTTCGAACTCAGTGGGCAATAGCGCCACTGGCGCAACCAATAGGAAGCACGACCCCATTAACACAGGATTTACTTAAAGATCCTAGAACTGTAACATTTATCTTGTTACACATGCATTATTTGTTTTGAAAAATTAATTTGTCACACTGCAAGACCATTTAAAAGTAACTAGTTAAATCAATTAAAAGTGTTGAAAACGTTGAAATAAATGGTGAACAATTAGCATCTAAAAACATATCCCTATTGTAACTTAAAATCTTAATATTAAAAATAAACATTATGTTCATGTCCATTTGACAACTTCCCATCTATAACAGAATGGAAATGTATGAATCGTTATCACAATAATGTTGTTTCCGGTGGGACAAGATTTCAAGCAATGACAACATGTGAGTGTATCAATTTGCCTTCAATTTGGGCCGCTCTCACTCGCTGTAATGATCTGACAAAAGTCACAGTGAACCCAAACTGAGACAGATTATACTGCGCTCATGCCAGACAACAAAGATTGTAAAAGCACAAGAGGGTATTTTCAATCCGGTTATGACACTGAATCTGCCAAGTCGTTATGTGACATATGCACAGAAAAGCGTTCATCTACTGACAGGAAAAAGATGTCATTTGGAATATTGGAATCATGGCTTAGGCTATAAGAACACAACATGTTTGTTATGAATTCCCACCTTGCTGGGATATAAATTGCTAGATGAGTCCAATTTATTCTGCATCAAGGCGATACCAGAGGCTCTGGCATTCAGCGAAGTCATCGTGCAAATCAGATAATACCAGTTTCCCCTGCAGTAACAGTTGTACAGCAACGACAGATTTAGTTTAATGGAGTACTAGAATGAACAGACCTCGCAATAAATGCAACAAAATAACACTTTATTGGTACTGTGAGTGGCTGTGGACAATTACTGCAACTCTTCTGCAGAAGCGAGAGAACTCGAAATGCTCTCGCTTAAGTTTAACAGTATACACAGAACAAATCTGCTTTTACATTTAAAGCACACAAACCTGTTTGACCACAAAAACACATGCTATATTATTATATAATCACAGGTGAAATCTGTTGAAAATGTACTCGCCCTCAGGCCATCCAAGATGTAGATGAGTTT
>NW_015507329.1:22688-42617 GCF_001515645.1 Sinocyclocheilus grahami | reverse complement strand
TAAATTAACAGCATGTGAAGTGAAACACTGTGGTTTTCTAAGAAACAAGTCATTTATTACGATGTTTTTAACTTCACACCGTTGCTTCTGGTCTGGTCTGAATCAGGAGAGAAATATGCACAGATCAAATACTGTTTAGAAGTGAAAACAGTCCAAAAACAGTTCAAAACAAATATGTTGGTGGACTTTGATGTGCGAGGACAACAGGGAATGGACTTTATCCACTAGAGAAGGATCATGGACTCATATTTTGGCCAGAAGCGACAGTTTAAAGTGAAAATGTCTTAATGATGTATTTGCTTCTTATAAACACGCACTTCACGAGACGTTTGGACTCTCATTCTGACGGCACCCATTCACTGCTGAGGATCCATTGGTGAGCAAGGGATGCAATGCTAAATTTCTCCAAATCTGTTCTGATGAGCAAACAAACTCATCTACGTCTTGGATGGCCTGGGGGTATTTTCAGCAAATGTTCATTTTTGAGAGAACTGTTGATTTAACATTACATATAATAATCAAACAAGTGAAACTCTTTCTCAAATGCTGTAACGATTTTACTGCTTCCCCTCAAAGGTTTCATCCAGCTCAGGATGTCGTCTTGTTTTTTGATGTCTCAAAAGCTGAATATTAATTTAATCACACATGCTGTATCCTCCATCTGAGAAAACAGTTTGCCGAATGAATTATTTCAGATAAAACATTATGTATGGAGAAAAACATCCTATTTCTGACTGAGACTGAACAGTTGTTCAGATGTTAATACCGCTGATAAATCAACATGTTATCTTCTTTCATTCTGATCCCTAAAGCTGATGAAGCAATTTTCTGATCTGTTCCACTTCATTTATGGGAAAAAGTCCAGTAATATCTGTGAAAGTTTCGTTCATTTGTGTCACTGTACATAAATAAGATGTCTTAATTAACTTGAGTAAACCAATTCCAGCTGCTTTCAGATAAATTCTGCCAAACAAGAACAAGCTTTTTATTGTAATTGCATAAGTGAGTAGTTAATGTCCTTCGAAAACTGATGTCATTTTTATGTTTGCTGAGACAAACATTGCTAGCACTTTTCTAGACAATCAGATACAATTTCCCTCGGTGGAAAAAAAAATAAAAAGAAAGAAAGAAAAATTAAATCCAACAGATGCACATTATAGGAGTGACCCAAGCCAGCCTTTTGACTTGAGCCAGTAAGGAAATGTCTAGCAACCAACTAGAACATCTTAGTGACACCCTTGCAACCTAGAACATCCTAGCAATTTCCCAGAAATAGAAACCACCCAAAAAATCCTAGCAATGCCCTAGAAACCACACAAAACATCCTGCCCTAGCAACCACCTAGAACACCCTAACAACACCCTTGCATCATCCTAGAACAGGGGTTCTCAACTGTGGCCTTCAAGGTCCACTTTCCTGCAGAGTTTAGCTCCAACCTTGATCAAATTCACCTGCCTGTAACTTTCTAGTGATCCTGGAAGACCTTGATCAGCTTGTTCAGGTGTGTTTGATTAGGGTTGGAGGTAAACCATGGAGGAAAGTGGACATTGAGGGCCAGAGTTGAGAACCCCTGACCTAGAACATCCTAGCAATGCCTTAGCAAACACATATAACACCCTATCAACGCCTTAGCAACCCCCTAGAACACCCTATCAATACCCTTGCAACCCGCTAGAACATCCTAGCAATGCCCTAGCAACCATCTATAGATCATCCTAGCGACACCTTAGCAACCATATAACAGTGCTATTAAAATCAGATCAACTTAGCAACTGCTAAGCAACCACCTAGAACATCCTAGCAATGCCCTAGAAACCACCCAGAACACCCTAGCAACCACCTTGAACAATCTAGAAAAATGTTATAAAAACAGTCAGATCAACTTAGCAACCGTTTGCTCATTTCCCACACTAGCAAGCACCCACAACGACCTAGCAACCCACTAGAACATCCTAGCGACACCCTAGCAACCACCTAGAACAACCTAACAAACACATAACAATGTGAAAAAAAAATAGTCAGATCAACTTGGCAACTGCTTGCTCATTTCCAGCACATCATAGTCTAATTTCATTTATTTACTGACTGATATATTTGTTTCTCAAACTGTCAACACAGTTTTCTGCATTTGCTTTCTGAAAAGACATTTCCTCACACAACAATCGCATGACAGCAGTTAGAGCAGCATTCTGATCTTTTGTCTTTTCTCCTCTGGCCAACAGTTTCATCAGTTCCACTTAATGCCTTCAATATACTTGTGGAGCCAGATCAATTTGACCTCCATAAGCCAGCAGGATATGATTCCATTGACCCTGTCTCTCTGAAAAATTGTGTCTAATGTGGTTTTTGTGGCATCTCATTGCTGCAATCTCTTATATGACAGGATTGAATGCCCCGGGACCCTTTTCTGTTCCACCTTAAAGTTGTCTGCCATTTAACTCTTAATTCCAGTTATGAATTTCTACAAGGATATCTGGGTAAAGGAACCCAAATCAAAACTCTGACTCATGCATCTGAATGACAGCATTGTGCTACCATATGACTGGATGACCCTTGAGCCGGTTTTGGTCCCAATTAATTTGCATGCTCCATCAGAAATGCCTTTTCATTCAGTCCTCTTTGTGTCAAAATAACTTTTGCAATAGTCAAGTGAAGTTATATGCTGTGACGTGACATAATTGAATAATGAATAATTGACCCACTCTTCAGTTTATATAAAAAACAAAAAGGCCAGACAAACATTTTAATTAATACCAATTCAACTTTAACCACAGAGGTCTCCTGAGAACATTTCTTTACTCTCACATCCCAATCTCGACAGTAAACCCAGGTCATTTTTAAAAACAGTGGAAGTCTGTCACCTGCTGTTTCCAATTAGGAACTGCAACGTTTTAAATGTAATGATTGAACTGGAGCAGGTATGATCTGAATTTGATGATGAACGGCACTTTCATCAACATGCTCATTCTATTATTATTCTATAATGTGGAAATAATATAAGCGTCAACATTATGCAAAAACACAAATAGAAGTGTGAGAAAACGTATATCTGAGTGCCTCTTTTTCCCAGTCTCAATCCACTTTAGGTGCATCCTGGGATGATTTTAAAACACTGCTTGAAAAAGCTCAGAGTTCAAATAAATAAATGAATTGGCTTTTTATATAAAGCGAAAGCATGTTCTGGCATTATGAGTTGGATAAATATTACACTAAGGAATGGTTATTATAGTAACTAAAACTATAACAAATTAATTAAAAAAGCGGTATTTATGTAAAATAAATATACGTAATTATATAGGTATTATAGGTATTTATACAGAGATTATTAAAAATATAAAATAAACTAAAAATAAAAACCTTTAGCTTATTTCAAGTTGACAAGGCAACATTTCGGATATATTTATTAAAATAACCCAAACTTAAATAAAAATTAGTAAAAACTTTGCAACTAATGTGAAAAATCAAAATATTAAAATAAAAACTACTGTATCTCAATGATATCAAAATAACAGATTCACCCAGAATTCCTCTCTCTCTCTCTCTCTCTCTCTCTCTCTCTCTGTAGAATACAAAAGGAATTAGTTATCTAATTATCTAAGCTGATCTCATATAATAAACTGGGAATACACTCTAATGGGGGACAGGGCTGTTATGTTGTATTAAAAAAACACCCATAAAAGATAAAAGTATCCTATATGTAGTCCATATGACTTATGACTTGTGCACAATAGTCATTGTCCCAAAACCTATTTATCTGAGACTAAGCAAATGGTCACATAAATGTCATTTAATACCCTGAGAATACTTGATTTAAACGCTACTGACTTTAAATGCTGCAGAGATGCACTGCCTCTACAATCCTCCAGAGTCCACTAAACACCACGCTTTAGAAGCATCAGCGCTCAACATTTCAGATGCATTCACATTATTGAGTTTATTTAATGAATAAATGTGTTAAATCTATAATCAAGCTGTTTAATTCCGAGAGAACATCAGTCCAGAGTCATAAACATATTAATCATGCGCATGTTGATTTTCCCAGCGCAAACAGAGTGATTTTTCTATGCCCTTTTAAGTCAACAAGGACTGCAGCACTGAGGTTGATCTTATTATTGCTGCAATCATGATTAATTAATTATTTTCACATTCAACTCTATATTATAAGGCTATATAATAAGAGGCATTGCTTTCACAATGACACGGCCTATATAAAATGCAAAGTCTCTCACAGCAATTACACACACATACAATCCCTCTGAAATGACCAAAGGATGAGTGTCTCTTTCAAGGGCATAAATGCACACAAATGTTTCCTTCTACAGACCGAACCTGCAACCACCCAATGGGCCCGTCATTTAAATTATGGATAATTTAGGTATGAATTTAACAGTTAATCCAGACTTAGATTATATAATCCTTTATTAGCTCTACTATTACTATGCATAAGATTTTATCCACAGTAGCGTCTGATCCCTTTGAGTCACTGAAACACACAAAAGCACAGCGGGGTTAAAGAAGAGACTGGAACCTGAAACATCCTTTGAGAATGAAAATCTGATTTCTTTTTTCAACAAATGGTACAGTCGTTTCAGCTGTGAGACATCTCGACCTTTAACCCATTCTTTTCACACGCTTGGAAAATGCCATATTGGATTTTCGGCACCGTCAATGCCAGGTTTCTCATCGAATTTTTCCCTCAAGCTTTGATCAGTTCTCACGGCTGAAATAGACAGGTATGTGGAGTTCTTTTCGACCGTGCAACTCAGACCACAAACTCTTTGTAGCGCATCAGTCTGAAGTAACAACAGCTTCTACGAACAACTAACCTAACAATCAGCTGCCAGCTTGAACCAGCCGCAAACTCCTTGTTGGTTGAAAGCAGTGATTAATTATTCGGAGACCTCAGTTGAGATCCGGGCTCCATCTGAATCTCATAAATATAAATAATTATGAACACAAGAACCGGAAACAATAGCTAAGCCTGGAAAATCCATCTGTTTTCGATAATAATTACCTCCATCTCTACAAAAACACCTGACAGTGAAGACTTTCAGATTCATGAGGTAAACAGTCTGGATAATGAATGAGAAGTGCACGGGAAAACAGGTCAATGTGAGAATGTCTAAAAGTGGGAGCTTGTTAGGTTTGTAAGGGACTGGGATAAGGATGGAAGGAGATGAAAGTGTGGGAGCGAGCAGCGGGGATAACATTGGGAAACTCGACATGACACAACATCACAGAGCTTTGTCAGGATCATTTCTACAGTTTCACCTACACATTGATTCACTCTATTGGCAAGTTGCTGGTGGTGGGTTTTTCCCACTCACTTCTAGAAATGCCAGACACTTGAGGTTTAATCAAGGGTTTTCTTGTGACCAGCTGCTGTAACCTTTTTTTTCTTCTTTCTGGGTGATTGCAACAAACTCTGATCATAGCCATCAAATGTATGGACAAAAGTGGATTTGTCTAGCAGAGGTTTTTCCATCATGTTTTTTTTTCTTCTTCTTCTTCTTCACAATCTGATACAAAGACTCATTTCACAAGGCTCAACAATTAATCAGAAGGGTTATCATCAGGGTAATCATTAACTAAAAAAAAAAAAAGTCTGTTGAAATAAAGCTACAATATTATATTATATTATATTATATTATATTATATTATATTATATTATATTATATTATATTATATTATATTATATTATATATTTTTAAACAGATAGTTACAGTCCTTGGTTCTGATTGGTTGAGCCACATTTAAGGCCATATTATGATATTATATTATATTGCATTGTATTGTATTAATAGACAGATAGTTCCAGTCTTTGGTTCTGATTGGTTGAGCCACATTTAAGGCCATATTATATTACATTACACTACACTACACTACACTACATTATATTATATTATATTATATTATATTATATTATATTATATTATATTATATTATTATAAAAAAAAACTTATTTCAGTTCAGTAACATTGTTTTGGTCACATTTCTAAATTTAATTTAAGTGTTGTTAGTTTAGTCGTTCAATTTAAGTTGAACTAAAATGACTTACTGGAAATATAATAAAAAAATAAACCTGAAATTTAATAAATAAGCCTAAATTTTAATTAAAAACGTAACAAAATTACTCAAATGTACCTAAAATTAAAATAAAATAAAAAAAATTATAAAATAAAAGCCTATTTAAAATATGAATAAAAACTATAAAAGTATCTGTGGTATATAGTTGATTCTAAAATAATAATAAATAAATAAATCCCAAACTATACAGAAATTGTGTTTACAATAATTAACTTAGATTATTTATAGTCTATGTGGCTCAAACATTGCAAATATTGAAACACACACCACATAGCCACAAATTATAGCCACAAGCCGCATGCTGACATGAGAGAGTGATACAATCACTCACTTATACCTTGATATCTTCCTGTCATGACCTTGTAAAGCCAGCTAAAACAGTAGTCCAACCACTAAAAGTATCATTTAGACATTTTACGGTACAGCTCAAATAACAAATTTTTGTTTGGGAAGGAATTAATAAGTGCTTTAAACAAAGAGCAGTTACAAAGTTATTATCTGAAATGTTGCCCTTAGACTTCCATTTACAAGTGTATTACTGAAAACATGATTTCTGTTTGTTTTTACAAAGTGAGAGATTCAAAATATTTTCTGTGGTACGCAGCCACATTAATTTAAAATGCCATTAATTTAAAATGCTTTAGCATTTATGAACCTTGTGCATTGCTTCTTACCTTAATGTTTTGAATAAACAAATCTACGAGCAATTATGAGGCAGAGACTTTTTTTAAAAAGACTTTGGTGATATTTAAATGTCATCTGTTTAATTAAATGAATAGACTACACTAGTATGAAGTAAATAACTAAAAGTTCCCTCTCGGGTACCTACAGAGAACACCTAAACCTTAAATAGATAATGCATGCGCTGCTGTTCAGCGGAGGTGTCTTGTGGACCGTCTTCAAACAGATGAGGTTGTGAAAATTTCATCAGCCATTAGAAAAGACAATGTGGCACACTTCTACATTCATGCAATATGCATGCAAATAATATCTGAATAAACTACATGATGATGTGGAGTGAGCAATCCTACATTAGGTAACCCGTGAGAGCTAATTTAAAGGGTTAGTTCGTCCAAAAATTTAAGTTATGTCATTAATTACTCACCCTCATGTTGTTTCAAACCCGTAAGACCTGCGTTCATCTTCGGAACACAATTTAAGATATTTTTGATGAAATCTGAGGGCTCTCTGACAATGCCATAGACAGCAAGGTAACTACCACGTTCAAGGTCCAGAAAAGTACCAAGATGATCGACAAAGCAGTCCGTGTGACATCAGTGGTTCAACTGTAAAGTTACGAAGCTACGAGAATACTTTTGTTGCGCAAAGAAAACAAAAATAACTACTTTATTCCACATTTTCATCTCTACTGCGTCACTTGTGGATGCGCATTCACGACAGTATCATGACGCGAGCGTGTGGCGGCTCTGATATATGATGTCACATGGACTACTTTGTCGATCATCTTGGTACGTGGTAGTTACCTTGCTGTCTATGGGAGGGTCAGAGAGCCCTCATATTTCATCAAAATATCTTAAATTGTGTTCCGAAGATGAACGCAGGTCTTACGGGTTTCGAACAACATGAGGGTGAGTAATTAATGACAGAATTTTAATTTTTGGGTGAACTAACCCTTTGAGTCACAAAAATAGCACAAATGAACATGAAAATGCATGCCAATAACAGCTGAAGACAAATTCACAATTCAATAATAACTTAAAATAACCCTTTTCTTAAAGGAATAGTTCACCCAAAAATTAAAATTAGCTGAACATGTACTCCTTGAACCTGTGCACTTGGATGGGTTAAATGTAGACACCATACTTCACATCACTTTTTCACTTTCTAGTCATCTCGTTTGAATCCGAAGGGAAATATGAGCAGATCAAACACGGTTTACAAGCAAAAAGAGTCCAAAACAGTTCAAAACAAACATATGGGTGGATTTTGATGTGAGAGGACACTAGGGGATGGACTTTTCCACTGGAGGAAGCGTTATTATGGAATATGGACTCGTATTTTAGCCAGAAGCAATGGGTGAAACAGTTGAAACACCTTAATAATGGATTTGTTTCTGACAAACATGCAGTTTTTCACTTCACAAGACATTAATTGATGGACTGGAGTGGTGTGGATTAATTGAGGATTATTGTGATGTTTTTATCAGCTGTTTGGACTCTCATTCTGATGGCACCCATTCACTGCAGAGGACCCATTGGTGAGCAAGTGATGCTAGTAACGCTAAATGTATCCAAATATGTTCTGATGAAGAAACAAACGCATCTACATCTTGGATGGCCCGAGGGTGAGTACATTTTCAGCAAATTTTCATTTCTGGGTGAACTCTTCCTTTAAGCTCCATCACTGAAAACTTTTGACTACAGCAACTCAGAAAATTAAACATATACACTTCTGCTCATGGATACCTGGTTTACTTGAAACTGTGAAGAAAACTCTGAGTGTATGTCAAAGACTTGATGCCACTAACCTTGCAAACGTTGCCAAATCCAACAACTAGCTCCTACTCATGCACTCATTTTATCAACCAAACACGATTGTGTTTGCAGGCATACCGATGCACCTAAACTCTGAAAAGTTGCGTGAAGTCAGCAAACTGCAAATTTTTAGCTAGTTCTTGTCAGTTTTGTGTGCAATATGCAGACTGTGGATGCAGAGGCGAGAAATATTCAGTCAGTATTTGTATAACTGTGCAAAACTCCACCACCAGCACCATTATTTATTTGTGCATGATTATAATGACATTTAGGTTAGTGAGCCCAACACTGCACTGACGTTTGCATTATTTTCCTCTCTTTTCTCACACAGAATCAAATGGATGGTAAGCCAATCAACTGCATCAGTATTGAGTATATGAGTTTTCTATGTCTGACCTTGGATACAGAAGCAAATTTGTAATAATAATCCAGTTTTGCAGTACGCTGTCTTTCTCTTCTGTTTGCGTACAGTGCTTTCCAAGAACCTCTAAATTCTCTGCCAAACACAAAATTGTTTCAACATTATTTCTGCAAAAGCAGGTAGATCTCAACAGTTTTCAAGAAAGTAACAGATTTTTTTAATCACAGAAATTTGATCACAAAAACATGCTCTTGACAAACAAACCAAGGATTATGGGTTATTCAGAAAAGAAAGCAATATCTATATCTAAATCAAAAATATTAAAGCAAACATCTAATGTGAGAGCAGGAGGGAGAAACAGAGGTGTACATTTCATAATCACTGGGGTGAAGCAAAATCTCAGCTGACAGAATTCAAGACAGAGTGCCAACAATCCCCAACATTATTAAAGCACCACTATATTTAGTCAACAACAATAAAGGGATAAAAATAGAATTCTTGTCAAAATCAGTTTGTAATAAAACATAATAATATTAACAATGATGTAGTAATTTAATTCAGATAATATGTATATCTAAATCACACACACACACACACATAATTATTTGTGCTAATAATAAATGCATTTATTATATAGTATATTATATAATTATGTATTATAATAAATATATCTTACTACTTTCAATTATAATTTATGATGCTCTGAAGATTGAATGAGTCTTAACTGCAAGGGAAAAGAGAAAAGTACTTTCTGTGAGACTGTATGGTGCGCACAAACTTAAACTGTGCAAAAAAAATAGGCTAAAAATAATTTCAAAGCTAAAAAAAGGTAAGGGATAAAATTAGTTAACCTCTGATGCTCTAAATTCTCATTCACACTTGTCACGTCAAGGTTTGCAGACCAACCAATGACATCAATGACGTCAAACGTAGCGATTTGAGGAGAATATTGACTCCAGAAAACTGAAAATATACTCCTTTCATGGTGCCTTTTTATCCATTTCCTCCTCATTGTATGTTACATACACTCTTAAAAATAAAGGTGCTTCAAAAGGTTCTTCAAGCGATGCCATAGAAGAACCATTTTTGGTTCCACAAAGAACCATTCAGTCAAAGGTTCTTTAAAGAACCATCTCTTTCTTGCGTTTTTGTAATCTGAAGAACCTTCTTTCACCACAAAGAACCTTTTGGGAAACAGAAAGGTTCTTCAGATGTTGAAGGTTCTTTATGGAACCATTTAGACAAAAAGGTTCTTCTATGGCATCGTGAAGCACCTTTATTTTTAAGAGTGTAGCAGCCAGGACATATGCAGTAACGAAATCAGGTTTGAACTGACATGAGGATGAGAAAAAGATGACAGAATCCTGAACTCTTTAAAATAAACCGATACCTACAATGTTATTGTATATATGAACCTCTCTCACATATACAGTACCAGCATGTGAAACAGCGGAGAGCCACTCCAAGTCCTGCGCCTCTGATTGTAATACTGAGATTTCGGGGGTTCTTAATTATGTTCCAGCACATGGATTGCACTAATTCACATCACTGTGCTTGAATCAGCAACCGACTGCGATCGTTTTAGGCCTCTCAACCTCCATTTGCCTCTCCTCTCCTGTTGCTCTAATGGAGCTAATGCAGTCCACTAATGCAAAAATCACACTGCACTGAATACCAGATTTTTTATTAGGGCTGTACTGCCTGAAATGTGAATACTTTTTGATTGCAAGACACAAATTCTGTTTGGCTGGACAAGTTCTGTATGTAAAAGTACAGATATGGTAGACAGAAAGCAGCATGTTCGATTCTTAAAACAATACAATAATAAATAATCAACTGCTGATACTACTGATATAGCTGACAAAAGTTCCATAGCTAGTGTTTAAATGATAACTATTGTCCAGGTGTAGTACAATGCTTATGCAATATACCATATGCTAATTCAGAGCAGCCTAAGTCTGTTCAATGGCCATTGATGCATAATGCACACTACCACTAATGCACTTCACCACAACAAATCTCCAGGTAAAACCTGACTGGTTGGGCTTTATTCATTTTGGAAACAAAAGGCATTTCAGAGGTCAACCTTAACATTCTTAAAGTCTGTGAGATTAGTGATATCAAATCTTTGAAAGATGCTCAGAGTTTTGGTTACAAATATATACATATATATATTACAATATTAATATATATGAAACATTATTAAATTATTTCAGATCTAAATCATCATAGTGAAATATATTTTGGTATATGAAGGTTGAAACTAAAAATATTTTTTAATTTTCAAAAATGTATTTAATTGAGTTTCACTGTTTACAATATATATTTAGCATATATGAAAATATATTTTGGTCAGAAAAAAAGTGTCATGTGAAGGTTTGCAGACCAACCAATGACATCAATGACGTTTTATTTCTTTATTTATTTTGCTTTAATGTTATGGCTTTTTTTATATATATATACTGTATATATATATATTCCAAACGTATTACTTTTGGATGAACACATTTTGATCACTAATTCTACACACATTTTTGTTGTCTGTACAACCGCTCAAGCAAGCTGTTCTGTTCATTTAGCAGGCGCTTTTATCCAAAGTGAATTACAAATTAGGAATATCACAAGCAATATTTCATAAGTCAACATTTGCAGTACATAATTCCAAGTTTAAAGTTAAAGCAAGATTAGCACAAACTCTGAAGCAGAAAAGACTCTAAGAAAAAAAAATCTGTAGAAATATGAAACAGGCGCTGGTCATTTAATCCAGTACAATGCATGTTACAGTAAAGTTATGGACATTTTTTTTTAACCTTAAAACAACAAAATGCAACACAATTCATATTAAATTCATATTAACACAATATATTGTGCCCTATTTTTAAAGTCTTTTCTCAGAATACACAGTATGGTCTTATACTGTCTAAGTGGATGTTTTTTGCCTGAATAAATGGACCAGATTTCATGCTGACAGTAAAAAGTCTGGCTATACAAGACTACTGCGACTGCTTAAAGCAGGATGAGCTCAAAATAAAACACTGCACACTGGCCCCTAAATGCACTATATACTGCATGGTACTGTAGTAAGCCAGACTTGCTGCCTTCCTAAATATATATATATATATTTCTGCAAAAGATCAGGTTCTGATGCATTACGGTGTATGCAGTGTAATGCAAAAACTGATGAATGTAGTATGTCACCATAGAATCAAACGCATGCATAATATGTACCATGACCACTGCATACTGAATTCCTTTGAACATTGTAGACTCGAGCTCTATTCAGAGTTTTCTGCTGGAAAAATGAAATGACAGCAGCTTTGATGGTGCCATGACAGCAGGTGCAGTTTTCAGATACAGACCGGCTGAGACGGACAAGACCAGCTGGACAGCATGAGTTGGAAGCACACCAGAGCTGCTCGCTAGCATGCTAGTATGACGATGCCATCTTCAGATCTTTGATCATTTACTGATCATACGTGGCCTGTCCGTTGCTCTGGGTGCTGGGATGTAATAGGATTATACTAAGGATTTGAGGAGGATTCAATTTGTCATATCAAACGCATCTGACGTATAACATCTATCGACTGTCAATAATAATGACTAAAAACCAATAGTGGCTAATGAGACTGTATGGAACAATGTACATGTTGCCTTGACTGTATTAAAAAATAATGCATGCATGCATGCATGCAGGCAGGCAGACAGACAGATTTAATATGATGTGCATTTTATATATATATATATATATATATAATTTTCCTATTTATGAAACTTTTTTAATTATCAAAAAGCTACTGAGTGCATCTTTAACAGTGAGGTAACTTAATCATAATTACAAATGCATTTGCAAAGATGAGTCACATTAGATTGATTGCCAATTAGCAATTAGCATTAGTATCTGTCAGAAATAAAAGAGGTCTGACAATTAGCATTTAGATAAGCAAGCTTTCAAGACAACATGAGATCCACAGAAGACAGATAGTCTGAATAGAAAAAACGTAGCTGAATAGCAGATGCAGCGATCAGAGAAACACACACTTTTTCAAGGGGAAGGTTTTTGAAATGATGAGTGTTATTTATAAACGTGAACAAGCTGCATTGGGAAAAATTAACAATGATAACCAACACTGAAATAAAAATGGTATAGAAACAATTTTCACTCGGAAATTGTTAGTCAATTTCACAAACAATTACACACAAAAAAAAAAAAACAGGGTAAATAACATTGAATTATTCATGACATTTTGAAGTAGAAAAACTCAAATAGTATTTTCTTGCAAATGTACTCAAATAATCTTTGTTTTATTTACAACTTTTTGTATAGTGTATAAACAGACCGAGTGTTGTAGAAAACAATAACTGAATCAGTACTGCTGCACTGTAAAAAAAAAATGTTTCAAAGTTTTAAATAAAGATTACTGGAGTACGTTTTACAAAAAAAAAACACTTTCAGTCTTCCTGCTTCAAAATTCCAAATATAATTTGAAGTTTTCTTGTAATTTCTTTGTAATTATTAATGAAATTGTACATTTTTTTGAGTAAAAATAGTTTAAAAGTGCGTACGTATAAAACAAATAAAAAGGTTTTCTATGAAATACACAAAGACATGAACCACGGTTCTAGTACCAAAACAGTAAAGACATCTAACCATTAAGGCGCATAAAACCTGGAGCCCTGGGGAAAAGGAAAATGCATTTGAGCTACGCGTCATCTTATTTCCTCCGTATGAGTTTAGGTTCAGCTGTTAACTGACTGCAAAGTAGATTTCCCCCTCCATCTCACTAAGAACCGGAAACTTCTCTACTTGAAGGATGGAACAATTACTAAAATACTACTACAGACTTTTGAGGACTTGTTTGACATTATTTCAAGGAAGACAGATTCTGTTCTTGTACAGAGTGGCCATTATTAGTGGCGCTAAGGTCAACATTATTCTTCCTATGGCTCATGCAAGAGAATGAGGTTTGATCTAAACCCCTAATGAAGAACATTCAATTTAACCTGCTCTATTTGTGCTGAAGTTATGAATCATACCTTCAATCATGTGGATTGCTGATGAGAAACGTACCGTTATGAGCAGGATAACTGCAAATCATGTCATGCAGGACTTTAGTGTACAAATCAAACTACATCATAACGTTATACCAAAGCTATACTAAAAGGAACAGTTCACCCAAAAATGAAAATATGTAGATGAGTTTGTTTCTTCATCTGAACAGATTCTGAGAAATGTAGCATTGCATCACTTGCTCACCAATGGATGCTCTGCAGTGAATGGGTGCCGTCAGAATGAGAGTCCAAACTGCTGATTAAAAACATCACAATAATCCACACCACTCCAGTCCACCAATTAATGTCTTGTGTGAAGTGAAAAAGCTGTGTGTTTGTAAGAAACAAATGAATCATTAAGATGTTTTTAACTTCATACCATTGCATCCTCTATCCATAATATTGCTTTTTCCATTGAAAAAGTCATCTGGTCTGAATCAGGAGAGAAATATCCACAGATCAAACACCATTTACAAGCAAAAACAGTCCTAAACAAATATGTTGGTGGATTTTGATGTGAGAGGGGGATGGACTTTTTCACTGGAGGAAGCATTATCATTCTGACGGCACCCATTCACTTCAGAGGATCTATTGATGAGCAAGTGATGTAAGGCTAAAATTCTCCACATCTGATCTACATCTTGGATTGTACATTTCAGCAAATTTTAATTTTTGGGTGAACTATTCCTGTATATAGTGTCAAGGTAAACAGCTAACTATGACTAGTTATTTAACCTATGACTCGTTTAGATGGTTTACAATAAGACATTCGTTCTATTGGTCTTTTATTTAACTATCTGGACTAATTAAAAACATAAAAATTCTCAAAGTCAACATTGTATGCCAATGCCTAAACTTAAGAAAGCATAAAAATGTATTATAAAGATGTGTGCTCAAAGCTAACAGAAATATTTCCACTTAACTCAAGTTCACATCCTGAGATTGGTCCCTTTGTGAGATCTGGTCTGTTTTCATCGTTTTTAACTTGTAGACCAACATGGAGGATTCACAACCTACCATCTGCCACAAACTGTGAAAATACTTTGGTTCTCTGAAACTTCTCATAATTAGATAACGGGATGTCATCAAAATATGCTTCCGAGCCATTTCACCACAAAACTAGACCCTACCGTCTGGGAAGATCACGAAGTAATCGGAATATTATTCAAGCCACAATGATGATCTCGGTGACATGAAAAATGAGGTGCCAGGAGGCGACCATATGAGCTCTAAATCACAAAAGAGGGTTTCCTGTGCGGTTTATGAAACAATGCCTAAATATATGTCAAGCACTGTCCAGACCTGTTTAATAAAGAGAGATCAAAGGGATTCACATCTACTCGTTTTATTCATTATAAAGACTATGCTAGATTTTTACAGTGTCTAAAGAAAATTTTAGTGGTGCTCAACTAAGGGTGGAACTACATGGGTTTTTTTTTAAATTAAGAAGTGCGTCCCAAATCGCGTACTTATGCACTATTCTATGCATCTTATTAAATTTGTAAATTATTCTGTTAACATAAATGGAGTGTGTGTGTGTATATACACACACACACACACACACACAATGCATACTATACATGTTTTATATATATTAATTCAGGCAGTAAAAAAAAAAAAAATATTATTATATATATATTTATTCTTTTCTTTTTTTTTTTTACTGCCTGAATAGCCCATTTGAGGAGAGACTATTTTTCTCTGTTTTGCGTATGAATTACTGACATAATTCCAGTGGGTAGAATTTTCTGGCTTGAGCTGAAATTTGTCGTGGCCATTGTGCCACAGAATGCGATACATAGACGTCAGATCCTGAAATCAAAGAGGAGACTGTTGTCAGATTGCACTTTATATAAGAACATGTGTCCACTTAATACCCAGTGTACTCCTCATTATACATCCCATAGTGAGTTGTAATTTTTTAATATCAAAGGAATGAAATATGTATCTATAGCTTGAATAACATTAAATGTGAATTCATGTTCTGGATAAAAGCACGCAAATGGTCCCGGCTCCCTATTGGTCAGAGATCCGAGCTTCACATATTTCATTTCCGCTATGACACTGAAATAAATTATTCATACTATTCAAATCTCACAAACACGCTCAACAAGTGAATATTCCATGTTTGTGTCTGTAAAGATGTTTGATGCAGGCTGAGTCTTGTAATGGGGTTATACATCATGTCTGGAGGCCATACTGTACGTAGCTTACATAGATAAAACAATCAAGCTGTCAATATTTTAGATCACATGACCAATGCTATTTTCATCCTCTGATTCATATTCTTCTAAAAGTCTTTAAGCTCAGTTAATCAGTGAATCACTCTATGTCAATTCATAATTTCTCATTAAACACCCCAGTGTGTTGGATGGCATCATCCTTCAGTGAAATTCATTTAGAATATGATCTACAGCTTACAACACAAGGGAACAAGACTTTTCTTGGAAATGAAATAAGTGCCTGCATGAGCAATCAAGAACAGACATGCCAGTATTAAAACCCAGACTCACATCGAAGGAGGGACCTGAGCTATACACATGGAGAGCAGAATATCACATAGACCCGAGTATGGACTCTTTTGACTTGGGCTTATGAGCAACCTTCAGACCACCCAAGCAACCGCATAGCAACACACTAAAAAGCTCTCCGAAGCAGGCATGTAGCTCCGACGCATCAACCACCCACAGCACACAAGCACAGCAGTGCTGAGTTTTGCACAGGTAAGCACCACTCACATATTCTGCAGAAAATGTAAAAATATAGTTTGAGTTACGGCTGTTAACTGCAACCTTACGCCACTCTACAACACACCTTACACTCACAATTTACACTGGCAACGTTGTTGACTTGACTGCACAGACACTATTGGAAGAGAACTGAACTGAGCTGGATGATGGCATCACTGATTCAACAATGATCTGACTGATCAGATCCGACTTAACTGATAAACTAGCTGTTTTCTACTGTCCTCTTGCATTATCAGGGCATTTTTTTGTTGTTGTTGTTTTTTTGAATACTTCTATTCAGCAATCATTTGATGACAGAATCTTTATTTTTGGGTGAACTATTTTAGAATGCTGCTATGCAGTTTTTGGGGTTTTACAGGTGGTTGCCAGGGGTTGCTATATTGTTGCTAAGGTTTTTAGAATCAAGGATTTTAGAATGTTTTTAGAATGTTTTGAATGTGTAGCTATTAGAATTAGAATTAAGGCTTTTGTTGCTGTGCAGTTGCTAGGGTGTTCTGAGTGATTCAAGTTAAAAACAAATAAGTGAATGAATGAATGAATGAATAATCATTGTCAAAGTCCATCATTGTTCTCTATGATACTCTGAAATCTACAGTATGCTATTATTTCTTTAGGTGACTGGACTAACTTTTTTTTTTTTTTTTGCCTGAGAGACTTAGTCTTGTAAATAACCACCTAGTAACAACCCAGAGCCTAGCAACCCTATAGTGGTGGGTTCTGCATGGGGCAGATATCACTGACACTGTTAAATTATCTGGATTATACTTTAACATTTATTCCGTTTTAGCTCTCAGTGTAACGTTTCTGATTTTGCACATTTGAGAAAATTAAGATAACCGTCAACAGCATATCTGTTGACTTCGGTTAATTTAAACTTTAAAACGTGTCTCTGATCAGAAAGTAAATTATTCAGGAGCTTCTATAATGGGTTTTACAGCCATGCACTGAATGTGAAAATACACCGCCTGTGAGAGACTCCGGGTATGAGGAGAAACACTGAGCTTTTTCACATTTGCTAACAAGCACATCTATTCATTACATCAGCATGCAGAAGGGCTCAGATACGGCCCAGATTCTGCTTAGATACTCACACACAAGAACTGCATATACAAAGATGCTGCGTCTCCTGCCATCAGGGTCTAATGTTACGGTTCACATTTACCGGAGACTGTTAATGGGGTCATATCATGTGGAATAACATTTTCTCACATTTTTTGAGATAAAAGTTTTTTTTTGTTTTTTTTTATGAACATAAACTTTCAGACATCAAAACTTCCATCCCGGTCTATAAAGAGCATTAATTAAAAACAATAACCTGCAAAAATAAATTTTGGTATCTTGTCCCATGTGTGTTTTTTGGGCATATTTTGCTAATGGTATTTAGTTAGTTAGTTAGTTACTAATTTATTTATTTATTAAGATTTAAAATAAATTATTATGAAATGAATGTTTCTTTTTTTCATTGATCAAAAGTGTGTAGTTACAAATGTTTCAAATAAATGCTTTTGAACTTTTCATTCATCAAAGAATCCTAAAATATGAATAAAAATATAAAGCAGCACAACTGCTTTCATCATTGATGATAATAATAAGAATAAATGTTTCTTGAGCAGCAAATCAGCATATTAGAATAATTTCTGAAGGATCATGTGACACTGAAGACTGGAGTAATGAAGCTGAAAATTCAGCTTTGCGCCACAAAAATAAATTCCATTTTAAAATATATTCAAGCTAGAAAATGGTCATAAATTTAACTACGATTGTTTTGGCACACCAAAAAAACTTTTCTAACATAAGTGAAGAAATGCATGACATGACTCCTCTAAAAAAATAATGCCACCTCATTAATCTCCCTGACTCTGGCATGATTGGGAATTTCTGGCACGTTGTGCCACCCATAGAAGGCTTAAGCAATGCCACAAGGCACAGCTCCTACTGAGACTCAAAATTAAAACACGGCCTCCCGCCGCCTGTGGATTTACAAGGACAATTTCAAAGCTCAATTACTGTGCGCAAATGGCCACACTCTCCAACTATTCTGCTTTATAGCATCATTTTAGCAGTGCTTGTGCGGTGTGACCGTACAACCAGTCCTGTTCACTCAGCTCAGCTTAATCATTAATTCATTACCTGACCTTTCGGAGGTCTAGTTAGCTGCTTTGAGATGGTTCTAGGTAGCTACACGCTACTTCCTTGAATTTAGGGCAGTATTTTCATAAAATACACTTTCAAGATGAAGAGGAAGTAAAATAAAAATTATACATAACTGTAAAATAACTATATAAGTAATACTATAATTATAACTACAGTATATTATATATAACTGTATGTAATATATATATATATATATATATATATATATATATTATATGAATATATCATATAAATACTCCTAATTATCATTAACAATACATAAAAAATAAAACATTATTATTTGGAAATAATAAAGAAATAAAGATAAAACAACACTTTATTATTATTTTATTGTCATTATTATTATTTATTAAAGGGGTCCTATTATGCTTTTTCACTTTTTCAACTTTAGTTAGTCGGTAATGTTGCTGTTCGAGCATAAAAAAGATCTGCAAAGTTAGAAAGCTCAAAGTCCACTTCAAAAGGAGATATTTTATTTAACAGAAATCACTTTTCAAAAACTACAACGAACGACTCGTTTGGACTACAACGCATATTTTCCGGGATTTGTGATATCCCAAATATCGACGAATGGGACGAGACCTGGTTGAGCTGCACTAGAGAAGGCAACGAGTGTTATATGTTGGAGACGCACAGGCAGACGAACTTAGAGTGGTTACAATCATCCTGGTTTAAATCGCGCTCAAATTGATTTGATATTGAAGCAATATTTACACTGAAGCTCACAGGCGGCTATGGTAAGAGGCATGATATTTCCCGACCAGGCACTGAGTGCTGCCAATCACAACACACACTGGCCCAGCTAACCAATCACAACACACACTGGCCCAGCTAACCAATCACAGCACATTTTGTATGAAATGAAGGCGGGCCTTCATTTGATACAGGAACAATTCCAGCCGTTCATACCAGACTGGAGAAAGAGGTGTTGTAATAATGTAAAATATGTGAAAAATAATGTGTTTTTCGAACAACCTAGTATGAGAGCCTGTTCTAGTACACCCCCAAAACAAAATCAAAACTTTGTAAGAGA
>NW_015507329.1:20663-22678 GCF_001515645.1 Sinocyclocheilus grahami | reverse complement strand
CAGTACTAAAGGCCATTCATTAGCGAGTTCTTACCCACAATCTGAAAATCACTGTAACACATAGCCTTTTGTGGGTTATTGCTTTGTTATATTTCACCAAGGCTGACATTAACACTGTAGTTTATGCCATGGATAATGTCATGGTCCAGCGCGCTGCCATCGTATGTAAAGCTCCATGAAAAAAAAAACTGTTCGTATAGCAATGATAGACACATAACACGTCTGAGAGACTGCAGTACATGATGATGTGCTAATACGTAAACTTTCACTTCAGACACAGAGCACCACGCGTGTTAACCTTCTTTTAAAGGTCAAACGACAGAGTAAAGATGAAACTGCTAGATGGACATCTAACCTGGAAAATAATAACCAAAGAAAGTCCACAAAGGCAATACAGGTTTGAGTTCAATTCACATACCTCCAATTTCTGAACTTCTTGAGTCGTTATTTGCTTTCAGTGGAGATTTTGAGTAAGCGCGAGACAGCGAACCATTTCATATGTGGGCAGGTGGGTGGCAGTAAGCCGAGGAGGAGCCGCAAATACAACAGAACTGTGAGAAGCCTTGAGATCCACACATGCACTTTCTAAAGAATCTTGACATGTTGCTCCCGATGGTAACCTCAAAAAAGGAAAATCAAGAGAATTACATTGGATTCAATCCATCAATGTGATGAACTTGATTGCTGAAAGTGATGAGTGCAATTTCTGTGCCACTGGCGGCATCAAACGAAATCAAACAACTCTGAAGAAGCTTAAGTGGTGTTTGCCATTGCAAAACTGACAACAAAGATGCCAGTGTGCTGCTACGCGTTAGCTAGGGTGTTCTGTGAGGTTGCTAGGTGAAATGCATTTCAAGCCTCCAGGATAGTCTGGTCTCAAGATATGGCTGTGGGAGTCAGAGTGTTTACACTCCTAAACAATAAACAGAGAAATTATTTTAGCATTGACAATATAACACACATCAACTTTCAACATGCTTGATTTCAGAGACCAGGCTTTCACATTTTATTGACAGTTAGAGTTAGCTGCCTGTGTATACGTGCCCTTGAGCATCGCTACTTCAATGTAAGAAGAGCTCAACTTCAATTCGTCAAACTAAATAAAAGACGGAAAACAGATGAAGAGAATCTGATAGCCACTGTCAAACAGTCATTTCAGGGCAGTTCAGAAATCAGAAAGAAAGCATTCCAGTCGCACTTGGTTTCCCGTAGATGGGATGAGCTATTGTTTTGTATTCATATTTCAAATTATGAACAGAATAGCAAGAGCTGTATGCTATCGTCAAACTAAATAAAAGACGGAAAACAGATGAAGAGAATCTGATAGCCACTGTCAAACAGTCATTTCAGGGCAGTTCAGAAATCAGAAAGAAAGCATTCCAGTCGCACTTGGTTTCCCGTAGATGGGATGAGCTATTGTTTTGTATTCATATTTCAAATTATGAACAGAATAGCAAGAGCTGTATGCTAGAACAGAAACAAGCACGCTAGAGTGTTACTGTACCTTCATCTCAACTCTCATAAAAGACACGTCGCTGATCAAGTGAGGCTGTCATCCACTCATTTCACAATGTCTATGTGATGTTTTCAAAAGGTTCACCTCTTCCCGACAGCGACAAGTGGTACCACAACACAAGGGCATGCTTTACAAATGCTAGAATCGCTGTGAATGCAATAATGAACCTATGGTTCATGTTAAGCATATTGACAGAGACGTTCACAAAAAGGTTAGCAAATACTGTGTTGTTCTGATCAAGCGATTTGCCATTTCCAACCACAACAAAGTATAGACCCACACTATCTGCATAAAGATATTCTCTCCCAATGAAGTTAGAGGTTTACTTCCAGATTTGTGGTTTGGCAAAAAGGTACAAGAGCTGTCACTGGGGCTGTACCTTATTTACCCCTGAAGTGTGCATACAGGTACAAAATGGTGTATATTAGTACCTTTAGTAAGTGACAGCTTGTGTACCTTTATTTCAAAAAGAGAATCTACAGGTTATATTCAGTTAGGC
>NW_015507329.1:5641-16026 GCF_001515645.1 Sinocyclocheilus grahami | reverse complement strand
CAGTACTAAAGGCCATTCATTAGCGAGTTCTTACCCACAATCTGAAAATCACTGTAACACATAGCCTTTTGTGGGTTATTGCTTTGTTATATTTCACCAAGGCTGACATTAACACTGTAGTTTATGCCATGGATAATGTCATGGTCCAGCGCGCTGCCATCGTATGTAAAGCTCCATGAAAAAAAAAACTGTTCGTATAGCAATGATAGACACATAACACGTCTGAGAGACTGCAGTACATGATGATGTGCTAATACGTAAACTTTCACTTCAGACACAGAGCACCACGCGTGTTAACCTTCTTTTAAAGGTCAAACGACAGAGTAAAGATGAAACTGCTAGATGGACATCTAACCTGGAAAATAATAACCAAAGAAAGTCCACAAAGGCAATACAGGTTTGAGTTCAATTCACATACCTCCAATTTCTGAACTTCTTGAGTCGTTATTTGCTTTCAGTGGAGATTTTGAGTAAGCGCGAGACAGCGAACCATTTCATATGTGGGCAGGTGGGTGGCAGTAAGCCGAGGAGGAGCCGCAAATACAACAGAACTGTGAGAAGCCTTGAGATCCACACATGCACTTTCTAAAGAATCTTGACATGTTGCTCCCGATGGTAACCTCAAAAAAGGAAAATCAAGAGAATTACATTGGATTCAATCCATCAATGTGATGAACTTGATTGCTGAAAGTGATGAGTGCAATTTCTGTGCCACTGGCGGCATCAAACGAAATCAAACAACTCTGAAGAAGCTTAAGTGGTGTTTGCCATTGCAAAACTGACAACAAAGATGCCAGTGTGCTGCTACGCGTTAGCTAGGGTGTTCTGTGAGGTTGCTAGGTGAAATGCATTTCAAGCCTCCAGGATAGTCTGGTCTCAAGATATGGCTGTGGGAGTCAGAGTGTTTACACTCCTAAACAATAAACAGAGAAATTATTTTAGCATTGACAATATAACACACATCAACTTTCAACATGCTTGATTTCAGAGACCAGGCTTTCACATTTTATTGACAGTTAGAGTTAGCTGCCTGTGTATACGTGCCCTTGAGCATCGCTACTTCAATGTAAGAAGAGCTCAACTTCAATTCGTCAAACTAAATAAAAGACGGAAAACAGATGAAGAGAATCTGATAGCCACTGTCAAACAGTCATTTCAGGGCAGTTCAGAAATCAGAAAGAAAGCATTCCAGTCGCACTTGGTTTCCCGTAGATGGGATGAGCTATTGTTTTGTATTCATATTTCAAATTATGAACAGAATAGCAAGAGCTGTATGCTAGAACAGAAACAAGCACGCTAGAGTGTTACTGTACCTTCATCTCAACTCTCATAAAAGACACGTCGCTGATCAAGTGAGGCTGTCATCCACTCATTTCACAATGTCTATGTGATGTTTTCAAAAGGTTCACCTCTTCCCGACAGCGACAAGTGGTACCACAACACAAGGGCATGCTTTACAAATGCTAGAATCGCTGTGAATGCAATAATGAACCTATGGTTCATGTTAAGCATATTGACAGAGACGTTCACAAAAAGGTTAGCAAATACTGTGTTGTTCTGATCAAGCGATTTGCCATTTCCAACCACAACAAAGTATAGACCCACACTATCTGCATAAAGATATTCTCTCCCAATGAAGTTAGAGGTTTACTTCCAGATTTGTGGTTTGGCAAAAAGGTACAAGAGCTGTCACTGGGGCTGTACCTTATTTACCCCTGAAGTGTGCATACAGGTACAAAATGGTGTATATTAGTACCTTTAGTAAGTGACAGCTTGTGTACCTTTATTTCAAAAAGAGAATCTACAGGTTATATTCAGTTAGGCAAAAAGTAAGTGGTGCTAAAAGCAAGTTTAGTTTGATTACATTGTTTGTTGTACGTACCACGGCAATTCAGAAATGAACGAAAGGATAAAGCTCTATAATGGTTGAAAAATAACATACCACCTACACGAAAGCCTGTCATAACCTAACTAATAGCAAAAAAAAAGCAAATGTGATATAAAAACACATTTGCTGAAGCAAGTCTGCCTCTTTAGCTTTTATCTACAAGTCTCTAAATTGTTTTATTATGACTTGTGTTTCATGGGTCTCATACTCAACAGTGGCACCTCCAAGGGGGGGCCCAACACAAGGGCATGCTTTACAAATGCTAGAATCGCTGTGAATGCAATAATGAACCTATGGTTCATGTTAAGCATATTGACAGAGACGTTCACAAAAAGGTTAGCAAATACTGTGTTGTTCTGATCAAGCGATTTGCCATTTCCAACCACAACAAAGTATAGACCCACACTATCTGCATAAAGATATTCTCTCCCAATGAAGTTAGAGGTTTACTTCCAGATTTGTGGTTTGGCAAAAAGGTACAAGAGCTGTCACTGGGGCTGTACCTTATTTACCCCTGAAGTGTGCATACAGGTACAAAATGGTGTATATTAGTACCTTTAGTAAGTGACAGCTTGTGTACCTTTATTTCAAAAAGAGAATCTACAGGTTATATTCAGTTAGGCTTATTTCTGCAAAATAATGTTACTTTGCTTCTTGAATGTTGCACAACACTTTTAAACTGAAAGTAAGTGGTGCTAAAAGCAAGTTTAGTTTGATTACATTGTTTGTTGTACGTACCACGGCAATTCAGAAATGAACGAAAGGATAAAGCTCTATAATGGTTGAAAAATAACATACCACCTACACGAAAGCCTGTCATAACCTAACTAATAGCAAAAAAAAAGCAAATGTGATATAAAAACACATTTGCTGAAGCAAGTCTGCCTCTTTAGCTTTTATCTACAAGTCTCTAAATTGTTTTATTATGACTTGTGTTTCATGGGTCTCATACTCAACAGTGGCACCTCCAAGGGGGGGCCACGGCCACCCCTAAAATGACACTGGTCACCCCATTGCCATTATTTTTTTTTTAATTAACACGGACATTGACGAAACACTATATTAAAATAAATATAATAAACTTGTATGATGTGTACTGTGTAGAATATGGTCTCTGCAACAGTGTAACAATTGTTTTGATGAAGTGATAGGTTAAACATCTATGCTTTCTTGTTTACTTTTACTCTCATTTGAAATGAATTTGCACTCCAAATAAACATGACGGTACTTGCAGTTGAATTGCAGAGCGACGTTTTTCTATTTTGCTCTATACAGAGAATAGTAATACTGAAGTTTTGAAGCCTATAACTTTATATGCTCCCAGAATTAATGGTAACGCCAACAATTATTGTCTGCCATTAGATTTAGGCATGCAACATTTTTTGTATTGTGCCACCCTAACATTTTTACAGGCTCCTTTTGGCCACCCAATAAAAAAATCCTGAAGGCGCCACTGATGGTTAAGCACTCTGCATCGCAAGATGTACAAGTGCAACACTTTACCAGTTGGGCAACCAAGCAATTTTACTATGTCAGAAAAGTCATACATGTGGAGCTGGTTATGTGATGCAAACATTAAAAAAATATAAATTAAAATTAGTTTACAATTACAATTATATTAGTTCACAAATCATGCATTATATTCTCAAAAATAAAGGTTCCAAAAGGTTTTTTTTTTTCTTTCTTTCAGTGAAAAGTTCTTAAAATAACCCTTTTTGTTTCTTAGTGTAAAGAACATTTTAATGAACTAAATAATGTTTTCCCATTATAAAGAACCAACAGTAAGGTTCCATGGATGTTAAAGGTTCATCATGGAACTAAAGATGCTAATAAAAAGAACTGCATGGATGTTTAAGGTTCTTCACGAAACCATAGATGCCAGTAAAGAAGTGTTATTAGCATTTAGCATGTGTTCTGGCTCATATTATATCCTGTTTCTCTTTTCCTCACCAATAAAAAGGCCAAACAATGTGAATTGAAAGTGAAGTGGCATGTGGTCAAGTATGGTGACCATACTCGGAATTAGTGCTCTGCATTTATCCCATCCAAAGTGCACACACACAGCAGTGAACACACACACATACCGTGAACACACACCCAGAGCAGTGGGCAGCCATTTTTTGCTGCGGCACCCGGGGAGCAGTTGGGGGTTCGGTGCCTTGCTCAAGGGCACCTCAGTTGTGGTATTGAAGGAGAGAGCGCTGTACATTCACTCCCCCCACCCACAAGCCCTGCCGGAACGAGACTCGAACCCACAACCTTTGGGTTACAAGTCCGACTCTCTAACCATTAGGCCGCGACTTGCTTAGAATAAGAGTTTGTTCTAAACCACTAATTTTCAGTAGGCCTATTAAAACTCCAGCTCATAACATCATTTGTGCAACAGAAATAAATTATTTCTCAAATCATGCAGCTTATAATAGAGATGTATGTTATTACTTTTCTTAGCAATCAGATATGCACCTTCACCTGGTGGATAATAAAATGGCTGAAAATGCATTTAAAGGAGGAACACGAGTCATGTCTAGAGACTAGAATACAATTGATACTTGAGGGTGGACAATATATGACCTAGCAACCAACTAGAATTCCCTAGCAACCACATAGCAATGTGCTAAATCCACTCTAGGCACCCATGCAACATTTTTTGTATTGTGCCACCCTAACATTTTTACAGGCTCCTTTTGGCCACCCAATAAAAAAATCCTGAAGGCGCCACTGATGGTTAAGCACTCTGCATCGCAAGATGTACAAGTGCAACACTTTACCAGTTGGGCAACCAAGCAATTTTACTATGTCAGAAAAGTCATACATGTGGAGCTGGTTATGTGATGCAAACATTAAAAAAATATAAATTAAAATTAGTTTACAATTACAATTATATTAGTTCACAAATCATGCATTATATTCTCAAAAATAAAGGTTCCAAAAGGTTTTTTTTTTTCTTTCTTTCAGTGAAAAGTTCTTAAAATAACCCTTTTTGTTTCTTAGTGTAAAGAACATTTTAATGAACTAAATAATGTTTTCCCATTATAAAGAACCAACAGTAAGGTTCCATGGATGTTAAAGGTTCATCATGGAACTAAAGATGCTAATAAAAAGAACTGCATGGATGTTTAAGGTTCTTCACGAAACCATAGATGCCAGTAAAGAAGTGTTATTAGCATTTAGCATGTGTTCTGGCTCATATTATATCCTGTTTCTCTTTTCCTCACCAATAAAAAGGCCAAACAATGTGAATTGAAAGTGAAGTGGCATGTGGTCAAGTATGGTGACCATACTCGGAATTAGTGCTCTGCATTTATCCCATCCAAAGTGCACACACACAGCAGTGAACACACACACATACCGTGAACACACACCCAGAGCAGTGGGCAGCCATTTTTTGCTGCGGCACCCGGGGAGCAGTTGGGGGTTCGGTGCCTTGCTCAAGGGCACCTCAGTTGTGGTATTGAAGGAGAGAGCGCTGTACATTCACTCCCCCCACCCACAAGCCCTGCCGGAACGAGACTCGAACCCACAACCTTTGGGTCCGACTCTCTAACCATTAGGCCGCGACTTGCTTAGAATAAGAGTTTGTTCTAAACCACTAATTTTCAGTAGGCCTATTAAAACTCCAGCTCATAACATCATTTGTGCAACAGAAATAAATTATTTCTCAAATCATGCAGCTTATAATAGAGATGTATGTTATTACTTTTCTTAGCAATCAGATATGCACCTTCACCTGGTGGATAATAAAATGGCTGAAAATGCATTTAAAGGAGGAACACGAGTCATGTCTAGAGACTAGAATACAATTGATACTTGAGGGTGGACAATATATGACCTAGCAACCAACTAGAATTCCCTAGCAACCACATAGCAATGTGCTAAATCCACTCTAGGCACCTTAGCAACCTTAAAACAATGCATGGTGGGCACCAGTGCTTTAACTAATAACCTTTCATTCTTCAAAATTCTCTGACTGTCTAAAACCACAGGCGACTGGTCATTTAAGTCATAAAAACACTTTATTAAAACTGGAACATGTCTCAACTTAATATGAAAGTTATCAAAAAGAGAATGAGTCAAGACTATGGGTAGATGAAGAGATGTGGAGGGGTCGGTGAATCAGTACTGTGAGTCGAGGTATGAGACGGTGAAAGAAAGACATTGAATACGGTGCATTTCAAGGTTGAAGTGGGACTGACAGACTTGCATTTGAGAAAAAACCTGAGGGGGAAAGAACAATGTGACAGTGCTGGTGGACTCAGACGACCCTCTCCTCTACATTTGAGGAACTTGTTTGATGTCTTCTCTCTTTTTTTTTTAGATGAGTTACAAAACTTTAAACTTGTGCAAAATAGTTGAATGCCTCAAGAGAAACTTCGTTTTATGATGAGTTTAACTCTAAATGTGGACTGGTCAATCTGAATGGGAAAAAGTAATGTTTCAATGACAGAAAACAAAAACTATAAGTAGTAGTCATCATCAATTCTTTAAATCAAATCACAATAAAGACCTTTTTCATTTCTCAGCTGTTTCTTCTAAACAACAATGACATCAAATAATGAGAAAACAAGGACTTTGTCAAATATCCTGATTTTTTTAGATGGTTCTCCTGAGACTCAACAATGTCACTACTGTAAAAAATGTATATTCAGTTTATGGAATGAATGAATGAATAACTGACACCTGTTTTTTGCAAGTAATTCATGGTAAAAAAAAAGGAAGAGGAAAAAGAAGAAGAAGAAACTACATTATGTAAAATACAATTTGTGTCTTGCAGGGACTGTGAATCTTCTTTTATTATATGGTAATTTATAGTTTTTACTTTAAAAAAACATACATTTTACAGTATTTAACAGTAAAATTACAAGCATTGCTGAACCATTTTATATGATTTTATTTATATATATATATATATATACACATACATACATACATATATACATACATATATATATATAACATTTAGAGAGTAAGTATGCTCAAATTTGCCAATAAACCAAAGCCTGCAATGAAAAATTAGAGATCTCAATAGGAACATAAACATTTATCAATTATTCCACGGCCAAATGATACATGAAATGAGCCATTATATACACATTAATTTTAAAGCACCATACTCTGATTGTCAGTCAAAACTGCCTGCTCTAAGTCTACATTTATTTCTCTAAAAGACTCTTAGGGAAAGCCATTTTACAGAAACTGAGAACTCAATTACGTCTCCTGAGCTATGCAAGAGCAACCTCTAAGCAATAAAATATTCATTTTGGGTAAATGGTTTGTACGTTTTGCACATTGAGCTGATTTATTTATTTTTTTTGCCAGAACAAATTATTTATTTTCTTTGACAGCACAATATGCTTAAGGTGTCACAATAAACTAAGCAATATGTCTTTCCTTTGGGACTGAGCCCAGAGCGCTGTCTGAAGTGAGAAATATGACGGCTTCCTTTCATTTCCATAGTTCAGCTTTTCAGAGTTTATTCAATTGAATTGAAATGCAGTTGTTATTTCTACACATTTACATGGATTTATTCCACACCAGTGTCATATATAACATGGCTGTGTGGCCATAATTGAGAAAAACATCACGAATACTGGCATAAAAGTTTCAAGTCTCACATGGACTGAATAAATCAACCTCAGAAAACTTGAAACACATTTATCACACCATAAGAAACTAATTGTAATTCCAAATAACCTAAAATTGCAGTACAAGCAATTGAAGGTTTGATTAGAGTTCATAGGTTTACCATGACTTTCTGCCATTTTGGGACAAAAGCTGATTTATTTCACAATAGCTCAGCCCATTACACAGTCAGAGAGCTGTCTGGCTGATAAATTGCATATTGTCATTTTCTATCCAGTATTCCCTATTCTCTGCAAAGTAAGACATTATCTATTAGGTAAATGTTTTAAGGGTTTCATGATGTAAACTGCAAACAAGAACAAAAGCAAATTTGGAACAGGGCGTCTCTCATTTTTGTCCTTTCAGAACAAACCACGAGAGAAAAACTTGCTAAACGCTCACAAGTGCCACATGAGGTCCTCCACAAGTCTCATTCCTGAGGTTCTGTTCTCTCTCTCGCATTATGCCTGCCAGGAACTAAAAGCTTTCTCATCTCACGCTCGTTCCAGACTCGTGGCCCTCTTCTTCCCTCTTTTCCCGCAGCGGTGGCCCAGCGGCTTTCCTGCCTTCTGAACCATTTCTTAATTAGTTTTAGATGAGACCTGACAGAGAGCGCTCCCTCTGATTAACTGGACGCAACGAAAGCTAATTCCTCCAACAGCATTCATAAAGTCCAAGAGGGGTGTTTTGAAGCATTGCAATGACATCACTCTCCATTTCTGCATTGCTTTCCGCCATCTTGAACGTAGCAAGCTCTCTGTGTGCTCTTAGTGGGTCATTTTATGGCAAATCAGAGTAGTTTAAGCACTCACAGTGGGTGAAATAAAAATACCCCTGCAGTCTATGCTGGAAGGGACTTTCTAAGCGTACTTTAGCACTAGGGAAACAACCTCTTGAGCATGTTCATGCTGTGATTTAAGGATTTCATATAATCCAGCTAAGACATGTATTCAAACAAATGACTTTGCAAAGACCCACCCCCCTTAGTTACTGTTGCTACATCTGACAAGCCATTGCGCAGTGAAAAATACATTGTGAAGCAAAGAGGACACTGACAACGGGCCAGCAGACAAGACAGATCAAGTTAAACAGTCTCATCTGTCAAATTGTGTCATTTTTTAAGAAATTCTAACAGTTAATACCATAATGTGGCTCTTTAATGTGTGGTGACAGATCGCTGTAGCGCTTCAGTTCAAGCGGAGCGTGAACCGATCATCTCTTCCCCTTTACTAGTTATAGCATGAAATAAACATGAATGAACAACAGAAGGTATCTTGTTTCAACCGCAGAAAGACATCAATACACACCATTTTTCAAGTTCAAGTCCACCGACGTTAATCTACTGTCTGGCTTGTTTGTCCACCAAAATGGCAGATTCACCATTATGATTGGTCAGAACGTCTGTCAATCAAAAGCCCGGCAAACTGTGAACAGTTGCAGTGAGCTTTTGGGAGTTACCCAAAAATGCCACCCGAAAAATTTTAATTCTGGCATTATTTGTTCATTTACCCTCATGTCATTCCAAAACTGTATGTCTTTTATTCTTCTTCTGTGGAAGTGTTTTTTTTTTGTCTATACAATGAAAGTCAATGGGTTCCACAGATCCACAGAAAGTCATAGTTTTGGAACATGAGAGTAATGACAAAAATTTTAATTTTTTTGGTGAACTACCCCTGCATTAGGTATCATAAATAACAACAAACAATATTTTTACAGCATTTATTCATCTAGATTTTATTAATGTAGTAGTGCATTTTAACATTAAGTTGATGAAAAAATGAAAAGAAAAATATTACAAATAGGTCTTTTCACAGCTGCTTTGTCAAGAAGAGTCTTCAAGCAAATACTAAAATACAATAATGTGCATTAATAATTACCGCACATTAGCACTTTGTGCAAGTTCTCAAGGTCCTTTTCTGAACATGTCTGCTCCTTTTTTTCCCTATAACTTCAAGTCTCTACTGGACTGTCCTATTCAATAAAAGGCAAAAATGCCAAAAATATACCTAAAAAATTCACCTTTCAACTCAATCATAGAATATGTATTATATAACAAGTGTTACAAGATTCCCCAACCTCTAAACAATGATAAACTCCTGTACGGTAGCTGCTAGCGACAAAATTTGCGTCTGTCATTCATGTTAACTTTAACCAACAACCTAAAGATAAAATAAAGGGATAGAAAACACTGATAGAAAGACTTTTGTCAGGGCAACACCATAAGTTTTGACAGGATTGAAAATGAGGCTGTGATGGACAGTAGTACAGTGTGTTCAATGGACTGTACTGCAGTTTAACAACATAGCGACTGTTGACGAAACATTGTTCTGAAAAAAAATTTCAGTAGACAAAAAACTGCATAAAACAGTTTTGAAAGTTGTGAGTTGTGAAAGTCACATGATCTAGGACTTTTTACAGTGTGTGCCATCCCTCACATCCAAAAACTATTTTCTCAAAGTACCATTTACTTACCAAGTGAAATGACCCCACTTATTTTTCTCACTCAACAGAGAACTTTTGTATCACAGAAATGCTGTGTTACAATTGACCCCAACCTCTCCTACTTAAAGGGATAGTTCACCCAAAAACAAAAATTTTATATTTATCTGCTTATCCCCAGGGCATCCAAGATGTAGGTGATTTTGTTTCTTCAGTAGAACACAAGATGATTTTTAACTCCAACCGTTGCAGTCTATCAGTCGTATAATCCATGGCAATGGTAACAAGATCTATGAGAGTAAAAAAAACATGCACAGACAAATCCAAATTAAACCCTGCGGCTCGTGACGACACATTGATGTCCTAAGACACGATCGGTTTGTGCCAAAAAACTGAACAGTATTTACATAATTTTTTACCTCTAATACACCACTATGTC
>NW_015507329.1:3289-5035 GCF_001515645.1 Sinocyclocheilus grahami | reverse complement strand
GGTGAACTATCCCTTTAACGGTTTGCGGTTTCATTATTGTTGCATAACATCATACTTTTAATGTATTCTGTCAGCCTCAGTAATCATATGAAGCCAAGGTGGAGTTTACAATACGTTGTTGATATTAAAAGGTCAATACATATACACACACCTGCCATATACACACACAAACACAAAACACACACAAAACCTTTGAGTATAACATGAAGACGCTTGATAAAACAGCATAAAGTATGTATAAATGTCATGTCTTTCTCCGAGGATACCTTATTCCTGAATCAAAGCATTTTTTAAGGCACCACAGATTATTAATTCATGTTCACTCTATAGAGACACACTGAACTATGTTTAAGAGGTTCATTGAATGGAGGGGAAACAGATGTGTTAACACTCTAGTAAATACCAAGGGTGCATGAATAATGTCCATATGAGTCTGTCGCCACAGGTAATAAGAACTAAATTCTTTTAGAATCAATTCTCAATGTCAGTCATTGTCAAGAAAAAAAGACGCATAACCATAAAACCTGAAGAAATCATGCACTGACAGCAGTAATTATGCAAGCGAACATATTTTTTTAGTGGTTAACTGGCACACAGCTCATTTAAGTAATTACCCAGAGGTCAAAGCAAAAGCCATGAGTAGTTTGAGATTCGGTCTTGTATTTTCCAGCGCTAATGTGTTCAGAAGCACTAGGATAGAAGTTATGGCTTATGGTCTGAGTGCATTCTTTCAGATTACAATATCAGCTTAATGTGTTAAAGGTAGAGCTCTTCTCTGCCTTTTCTTTTGACATAAAAAAAGCAGCCATTAAGATAAAAAATGCCATGAAGACTAGCTTAGCTGTTAAATCAGTGCTGGAGTTCCACTTTTCTCACATCTGGACTCTTTACAAAACTTCACTGAGATGAAACTGATATCAAAATGACTGCTTCGAAATGTCATGCTTCATGATAAACGACCAGATAAATCCTTAAAACCCTTTAAAACGCAGTGTCACGTTTTCAGTGACTCGATAATAAAACAAGTGTCTTTTATATGCTTTTGACCTTATAATTTTTAAGCTACATTTCAAATATTGATGCTGTTTTCATTTTGAAACTCAGGAAACTCAGGAAAACTTTGACTTTCCCCTCCAAAAGAATCCTCCGGGAGCTCACAGAGCTGCACACAGACCGCTGTGTACTTGAGCTGTTAATATGAGATGTATTTTTCACACATCTTGCCATTTAAAAATTGTAGTCTTTGGGGATTCAGTAGAAAGACATTGTGTACTGTTAATTTTGTGATGCATACCAATAAGTGCATTTAATGTGAGGTACAGTATATACGCATATTTTGTATATATGTACGCATTTTTCACATTCAACAAATCCCTCAGCAAAAGTATTAACTTCACAAAGTGTCTTGCCCCACACTGGATATACAGTAAATGATTCCTCAAATCATGCGGAGAGGTTTGCTATTACTTTTTGAAACAACTGAATGGAAATGGGGGGGGGAAATGCAATTACATTTACGAAGGCACCTGAGTCATATTTAGAATATAATAGAGATACTGGCCAGTAAGCAACCACATAGCAACAAGCAATAAATAAATAAACAAACATTGGGCAATATTCAGAATGTAAGAATTTGCATCACTTTAAATTGAAGAGTTTGTACTGGCAATAAGACACAAAATGTTGAAAACGGAATTTATTAAATCTTAAATAAATAAAAAATTCTGATTAGACTTATTTATTTAT
>NW_015507329.1:792-3142 GCF_001515645.1 Sinocyclocheilus grahami | reverse complement strand
TATGGATACATGAGAATAATGGTCTCATTTTGAAGTTTCTAAGGTCATCTGAAATCTATAAAACCATTCAGTCTTAGATGGAGTATAACAAAACACTGGCAAGTGATACAAGTTGTACAATTCTATGTGAAAGTGCAGTACTGCAATGATAGCTGCTAGCACTGTACTGCTGAAAACTTGTGATGAGCAGCAGATGGTAAAATGAAGAGCATAATAGGTTTAAGGGCGTTTATTAAGGTATTTAATATCAGTCTACAAGAATAAATGACCTTGTACATCTGAGTTTTCCGCATTTGCAAGAAACTGCAGGGAAAATGAACAAATAATGCACTAATGGTAATGATCATGTAATTTTTCCCAACTCTCTCACTGAACTTTAAAGAACTCCTCTCATGGTCAATTAGAAAGCAAGCAAGCAAGCCTTCAAATCTAACAGCTGAGGACATAATATTGTAAAATTCACAGGTTATGCAACTGACATTTAATCATATACGTCTATTATTATCTCAGAGACGGCACAGAGGTAGTTCAATGTTTAATGAAGAAGCACGAGGGGTTGAGAATGAGTGTTCTGGATTAAACATGCAACACCCATGTTCAACCGGGACAAAGACATCACCAATCGTAATCACAAGAATCATGTTAATATGACCTTCAAACGTCACTTTAAACACATATAGCTCTGTATCAGAGCTGATTCTGGTCCAAAATGATGGTGTTGCTAATCTGTGTTTAGCTGGTGAGTCAACAGCAACTCCTAACTTTGGCTGATGATGAGAGAATTACAACATAATTACATCTGACATCAATTAAAGATCACAAGAGCATTGCCTACTGTCTGCCAACAACTTTAATTTATTCAAAGGGTGATTTCAATGAAGCATTAAATTGTCAAAACAGTCCTCAAGGCACATCAAATCGTTACAAAGCGATTTCACTTTTGCATTGCTAAATGATGGTTTCTTTCCTAAACTTCTGGAGGGCAAACTTTAAAATCGTACTGTCATATAAAACATTCCGATATTTATAGTGCCCTCCATGGAATCAATGAGAAATGGGTGTTTATTCTGCACAGACTGATTTTGTTGAAGGTTAGATCTGTCATAATTTAAACCTCCTCGTTCCAAACCCAAACTTTCTTTTTTGGTCTGGAGGAAAACAAAAGCAGATGACTCTTTTCCATACACACACACAAAAGAACTCTGCCAAGCTTTAAAAATGACAAATGCACAATGAAGATATCATAAAATGGCCCATGCAACTATTGCAAGTCTTAGGTAAAATATCATAAAGACCTAAAGATCTGATGCAAATAGCTCTACATCTCATTTTATCAATATCATCTCTTTATAGAAAACCATAATAATGTACTTCTGCCTGCTTTAGAGGTGGCAATGGAAAAGATGTAAGGTACAGTACTGTAAGATCAAACAATTAGACATCAAAACAAGACCTAATTTACATGTCAATCAGTGTATCCTCTTGCCATCAAAAAATTTTTTCAAACCTTGAGTTATCACAGCCTGATTTGGAAATTGGGGGATCAGGCTTTTAACTACCGCATGAAATGGTTTAACAAACACAATTTTCTTTACCGCAATCTATTCCCTGCTGAAACAAGAAGGTGGGATACAGTAAATCTAAAGCCTCGTCCTCTTTCCAAATAATCAATTTGTCACAGCCGGGCCAAACCTCAATTGCTAGTTGGTTTCAGGTGGAAATTCTCATTGTAGAAAGCATATCCCTTGCAGAACCCATAAGATCATTTATCAAATTAAGAAAACAAAATTTAACATAAAATTACATTTATTTTGACATATTTAGTAGCAACTGTGTAGTAATAATAATACAAATCCTCTAAATCCATAATATTGCTTTCTCCCGTGAAAAGGTCATCTCATCTGAATCAGGAGAGAAATATGCACAGTCAGATCAAGCACCGTTCATTAGCCAAAACAGTTCAAAACAAACATGTGGGTGGAAAAAGCAACAGAATGGTCTATATCAGGGATGTCAAACTCAATTCCTGGAGGGCCGGAGCCCAGCAGAATTTAGATTCAACCCTAATTAAACACACCTGATCCATATAAACAAGTCCTTCGGGTTTATTTGAAAACTACATGGTATGTGTTGGAGCAGGGTTGGAACAAAACTCTGCATGGCTCCGGCCCTCCAGGAATTAAGTTTGACACCCCTGGTCTACATCCATCGCATGTTCACATAGAAAAACAACGCGGGTGGACACAGAAATCAATTCAGTCTGAATGGCTGCTTATTCACAGGAAAGTTAACTTTTTCAAATTAACTTTCAAAATAGTCTTTTGTTTCAGTTGTAGTTGATCGTCCACTT
>NW_015507329.1:0-504 GCF_001515645.1 Sinocyclocheilus grahami | reverse complement strand
AAAGAGAAATTATTAGTTAATCTACCGAGTCTTCGGGTCCGAGTCATTTGTTCTTTTGTCACATGACGTGACAGCAGGAATGGATACAAAAATTAGTTAATAATTCCCAACCTTCATTACTAACTAGTTCATAGTTTGTTTATTTACTTTTACAGTTACGTTGTTTTGTGGTCTCGCTTTATAGCTTTTTATTTCTTACAATTTATAAATTTGTGAATTTCTGTGATGGTTCTTCTTCTAACTAATAATTTCTCTTTCCGGTACAGACTGCATTGCCTTGTGCCTATGGGACTGTTGCGTGATGAACGCACGACTCGAACCCGAAGACTCGGGAAGTGAACTAATCATTCACTGCACTGTGCGCTCATGGTTCACCTGCAGGCGCTACTGTGTAAACTCATAAACAGAATTTAGTTGTTATAGACTCCAGGGCCGGCCCATCGCATAGGAGAAATAGGCAAATGCTAGGGGCGCCATTCTTCCATAGGGGCGCCCAAATGAGTT